>NC_050512.1:12006159-12086131 GCF_002922805.2 Oryzias melastigma
ATATATATATATATATATACATAAAAGTCAGCAGAATCTAAAGAGAATATGACCATTAAATGGAGATACATTTCTTAAATAGATATTGTAGCAAAACAAACATCAGTTTTAATGAAGCACCGACTAGCTAGCATTGGCTAATTTCATGTTTGATGCAAAGTTTTCATCTATTACAACCAAATATTAGGATAGAGAAGGACTTGTGTAGTAAATGGTAAATGGTGTTTACTTGTTTTGCACTTTTCTACCTTCCTCAAAGGCCCAAAGTGCTTTACAGTCACAGTCCCATTCACGCATTCACACACATTCACACACTGATAGCGACTCCACAGTTGAAAAATGGCACAAACCTTCCACCAGAGACAAGGTGGAGTTCAGAGTGTTGCCCAAGGACACTGGGACACACGGGCGGCAAGGCGGGAATCAAACCTGGAATCTTCCGATATTAGGTCGACTACCCTAGCACTGCACTACAGTAAAACAAAAAAGTTGTAGTCCAAATGTAACATTTGATTAAACCAATATGTCATTTTTTTCCATGTAAGCTCCTCTAAAAGATACTAAAACATTTCATCCGTGGTTGTTATTTTTCTGTTGCTGAGCCAAAAGTGTTCTGGATCAAGGAAACACTTCATAAACAGATTTCAGATCCTCTCATCAAAAACACCAACAAATCTTCCAAAAGCACATTTTACAGTTAAAAATTGCTGCATAACAACCAACATGAAGCAATCTCAGTAGAAACCCTTTGCGCAAAAAAAAAAAAAATAAAAATCAAAACAAGCTCCTGTTTATGAAAAGAGTAGACACGACATCCTGAAAGGCTGAAGCTTGTAACATCAGCGCAAGGAACAACGTTAAAAAACAATAAAAGACAGACTAATGTCTGCTCAATTCTATGAATTATGAAACGACTGCTGATTGTAGCAAATAAATCCCTCTCATGTCACAAAGCAAACATTTTGGGGTAAAAGCTAACATGACAGTGGATCTTTCACTCTTCAATGGATATTCAGATGACCCAAATGCAAAAGAAAAAAGACTTGGATGGAAACCAAAGAATTATCAAGGATAGAAATTAAACTATTTTGAAAACCTGAAACTCAAAAACTAACTAAGAACTAATTAACTAATTAACTTGAACAGCAGCAGCTGTAAATGAATACAAGTGAAAATTTGGAGGGACATGGACTAAAGGAAACCCGAAACCTGAAATAAGAACAAAACTTTGGCAGAAAACAAAGAAATTAAATTGAGAAAGCACAGATGTGCTCACAACTGGTTTCCTTAGAATCAAAAATATGATTTGCTCTGTCAAAGAATGAGAGTACAAAGCACATGGTTCACCAGGTGAGCTGTCAGAGTGTCCCAGAATTGAGTTTTTAAAATGGGTCAAACAGCCTCAGTGATAACTAAATAATGCATCCTGGTTTACATTTATGGAAGTAATACATCGTTGTAGAAAAAAAGATCTAAAAAAAAGCAAAGACAATGTTGACCATGAAATAGATCTGATGTATGTTCAGCTGATTGTGGACAACAGTAGCAGTTATCTGGCTCAGTCTTGTATTTGTTCCCATAACAATTGAGTACCGCCTCAGCGTGGGCAACATCGCTGTAGCGAAGTCACAAAAAACAGTTGTTTTTGTCAGGGGGGGGAGAGATTCCAGGCCACCAGTCCTTCTGTCCGTTAATTCCGTTGACCCTGAACCACAAATTCTAAAAATAGGAGCTATAATGTTGCACGCCACCTAGTGGAATGTTTTAAATTTGAGTGGAGCCTAAAGCGAGTCCCATGAGTTGGTGCAACTGCAATGTGCACCTATGTTCACACCACTCTCGGCAACAAGTGTTTGAGCATCCTCTTCTAATGAAAAGTCTATGAAAACGCACATTTCAGGCTTCCGCGTTCAAAAATTCATGCATGGCCACACAAATATTTAAAACCATTTTCGGACTGTACTAACATAATGTGCGGTCATTGAACGTACGTTTAAAGTAGAGCTGTCAGGCGATTAAATTTTTTAATCGCGATTAATCGCATTGTCCAGAGTTAACTCGCGATTAATCGCAAATTTACATATGGCCTTTTTTTAAGGAAAAAAATGTGTGGTTCGTGGAATTTAGCAGTTCTACATTAATTATGAAAACAAGAATGACAAAATGTATAGTTTTCATCAGAAATACTTTATTTTGTAACATTGTATTGAGATAAACTTTCTTAACAATAAAAGGCTGTAACATAAAATGCCTAACAAAAGCCCAAGTGCAAGTGAAGGGCATTTTAAATTCAAAACTTCAATCAACATTCAGTAAAATAAAATAAACATCAAAAATAAAATTTCCATAACACTTTCATGTTCATTTTTTGTCAGGACCAAATCTTTTCCTCTTCTGCTGAACTACAGTAATAAATGAAATAGAGATTTATCATTTCCAATGAACTTTTGTTTTTTAAAACATTAAAGACTGAGAAAAGCGGGATACTCTGTGGATAGTTTGAGTCTGTTACTGCCGCCGCGTTCTCTGGCTGCAGCTCGATGCACCGACGTGTCCAGCGGATCTCACGCCTTGAATATGCCGGCAGACAGACCACTATGCTGGGGTTGGATCACGCTTAAACCTCCAGAACATTTAAAACGTCCCCCGGTGCGCTTGCTGTTCGGAACGTCGGGGGTTTGCAGCTCTCGGGACGCGGCGCCGGACGCGAGCCGGTACCACCAGACGTGGTACTGGACGCGAACCGGAGCCGGGTTAGAGTGCAGGAGCTCTCCAGGTCCTAGCGCCGGCCGGTTTTAGCTCGGAGGTTGGAGAGCCGCCCGTGATCTAGTGAGAGCAGCCGGTGAGTTAAAAGGGGGACGCCCGCGCTCGCTGTATGGAAAGGCACCTATGAGAAAGTCCGCGATTAATGCGTCAAAAAAATTGTCGGCGTCAAGCACATGTCAGATTAACGCGTTTTTAACGCGACAAATCTGACAGCCCTAGTTTAAAGTTAAACCTGGTCAAGCGTTAACCAATCAGAAACTCATGGAAGGAAAATTAATTACTGTGTTATTATAAAAGTCTGGAGAAAGATTTGCATCACTTTGACATTTCACACCAAACCTCTTCCAAATATAGGTGGTAAACATGCTGTGTTCAACACCAAAAAAAAAAAAGAAGCCCCTCCCTGCTTTTCCAGTGTGAACACCATGAACACCATGAGATAAATATTGTGCAATAATGGTCATTTGCACATTCTTGAATGTCAACAATTTATTAGTTTTTTTTTTCTTTTCTTCTGTTGTTTAAAAAAAAGAAACATTTATAAAGTTTAAAGCTGAAAAATGATTACAGTCTGCTCTGGAATAAAGAAAGCAGGCTGCTCAGGGTTCGTCTCACAGCTAAGATTTACCTCTTTTGCAAATGATATTTAATCAGAGAATAAATGAAAGTACTGCCATCGTAAATCCATGAAGATTGAAAACTAAACATTTAATAATGAACGCTGATGATACAACCTGAGGATTGTGGGGTTTCTGTTGTCTGAAGCTGATAAAGGGGGAACCGTTGTACATTTTTCTTGTATAATGAAACTGGCATTTTAATAATCAGAATTCCGGGCAGAACAGATTCATATAATCATAGTCAGAGAAAAAACAATGAAAAGAGAACCTTGAAGGAATAGCATCTGGGAAGCCACTTGCAGGAAACTGTCTTCTAGATCGACCTTTTTAAAGTCCAGTTACCCTGAAGAACAGAGCCCTGCGATTACATGACCTGGATGACTGAGAATCTTCACAGGCACACTGGAGTTTGGTTCATGTGATGCGACTGGAAGTACCCTCCAACTGTCGCTGACATTCCATCGTACGCCCTCAGTCTCTGTGATATTTCACTTTAATGCAAAACCACTTCAAAGATGCATTTACTGTCCAAATATTTGGAGTTCTCTACATTTATGTATAACTTTTTGATTTTCGTCTGTTCGCCAGGTGGTGTACAAGAAGGCCGTGATGGCTGTCGGGTCGCTGACCATCAATGAGGAGAGGTCAGAGGTCATCGACTTCTCTGTGCCTTTTGTTGAAACTGGCATCAGCGTCATGGTGTCCCGTAGTAACGGGACGGTCTCTCCTTCCGCTTTCCTCGGTAAACAAGTCTATCTTTTTGACTCTTTGAAATATATATGTCCTCTTGTAGCGATTTCTCAACTTTTTTTTTTCCTGCTGTCCCCAGTGAGAGGTGCTACTGGGGGGGATGATAATGGGGAGGTGCTTACATGCTGGCAAACTCATGAACATAAAATGGAATATTTTATTCAGAGTGCATATACTGGCCAAATTCCTCTTGTACTCTGACTTTATGTAGGCCTCAACACCCCAAGCACATTAATATTTCTACCAGAGCAGGGGAAGTGGAGCATGCCAGCTGTTTTTTTTTTTTTTTGAAAAGTCAGCTCAGACAAAGCACTCTTGATATTTGCCTCCTCTGCTCCTTCTCCTCCTCCTCCTGTCCTCTCCTACTTTTCTTCCTCCTCTTCTCCAGTCATTGCGATGACTCGAAACCGAAGCGCTCCTCTGTGCTTGCCTAATGTATTGTCATTGGAGCGAGACAGCGAGCGAGGCAGTGTATTGGACCATGCTTGTGTTGGTCCCTGCGTATCAAGCCATGTGTCAGTATGCCCGTGTGTGAGGCTAAAAAACAAAAAAACACTTATGTGATATTGCGCTAATCTATTGTGTATTGAGTCAAAGACGTGTGGGGAGTGAAAGTGCTGTGGCCGTGTTTACGTTGAGGGGTGAATGCTTACATGAAAGCTTGTGATTGTGTGTCCACGTGTGTGTGTTGAGCCTGCGCCAGGGTATCAGTGACGGTTCAGTATCTCTCGCACTCATATTAGAGGCACCTCAGTGCACAATCTCTCAGGGTTGGCTAACCCTGGCAGTCACATACTTACACATACAGTGACACACATACACACACATATACAATTTGTCTGGGTTCAACATCTCTGGCACTCATCCCGCTCTCTGAACTCCTGCCCTGCCTGCACTCACACACACACAAACAGATCACGTGCACATGCCCTCAGCAGGACACATAAGATCACAAGGAGTTTGATTCTTGTCTCTCCCACCCCTCCTCTCTCTACCCCTCTATCTCCCCCTTTTTTCTGTATCATCTCTCCCACTCCCTCGTTCAGCTCCCATCCAAGAGAATACAGTGAAATATGGAAATGTGCTCAGTCAAACTCTGTAAATAACTCTCCTTCTCCTCTCACTCCGGCTGCCTTCTCCATCATCTCCTTCTCATGGCACGTCTCCCCCTGCTTGTCTGTTTTCTGTTTTCTTTATTCCATCGCTACTCCTCCAGTTCTCGGCGTCTCATGGACTCTGTTTCACTTAGATTTTGTCTCCGTCTCTCCCTCCTGTCAGAGCCCTTCAGTGCATCGGTTTGGGTGATGATGTTTGTGATGCTGCTCATTGTCACCGCCATTGCTGTCTTCCTCTTCGAGTTTATCAGTCCACTGGGCTTCAACCGCAACTTGGCCCAAGGCAAAGGTAGAGCTACACACGCAACACAAACACACTCAGCGATATCACACTAATCATTTCTCCCTGCACGGGGAGGCATAAATCTGAGTTTTTCTCCTCAAGCAAAAAGACGTGACCTATTACTGCTCTGACCTCAGACAGCTCAGGCTCTGCTAGATTATATGAAAGTTTCTTCTCCAACGCAGATCTCAAAAAGCAGTTTTCCTGGAAACAATCTAAACCTCTAGGATTGTTCTTCTAGATTATAGCTGATAGTGTCTGTGAGCCAAAGCAGAACATATATTGTTCAATTTCTGCTGATTTCCATTTTGAGGCAAAAATATTTCTCCTATCAACTTTTGATCTATTGTAAAAGCATTCTCGAGGGTCTTTTAATTACGATTATGCATATATTAGCCCCAATTTAAACAATTTGATTTCAAGGACATAGTTTCTCTGAGTTGCAGGCTGACAGTTGGTGTGGAGTAAGCCCATTTCCCATCATCCCTTTGTTTACACTCTCTTCCGATAGCTTACAGCTCCTCCCACCTCCAACATTACAGGTGCAATAAAAATGTCAAAAAATACTATCCAGCCGTACAGTTTTGAGCCCAATGTCAACTCAGACAAGGAAAACAAAGACGTGCATGAATCTATTTGTCTGCAAGTGGATGCATCAGAATAGAGCGGAGCAGGGGGCTTGTGGGCCGCCAGTGTGGATTTTATGCAACAACTACAAGCTTTTTTCAATAGCATTTATGCGCCTGCTTCTGACTCTGGAAGAAAAATACAGAAAAAATGTTATTAGATTATTTTATAAATATATATGTCTTCCATAATGAGAAAAATGCAACAAGAACAAGTTAAAAACATTAAAAACACAATTGTTATTGGAGTGGGTCTTAAAATTGTCAAATCAAATTCTTGTTCTGCCCCCCCAAAAATTGAAAAAAACTTAAAGAATTATATTTTGCTTGTTCAAGTAACACAATGTTAAGGCCTTACACCTATACACCTAATGCGCCTATGTACAGACAATTATGTAGCTAGAAAACGGAAAGCAGAGAAAAATAAAAAATGTGTTTGGCAACACCTGTAAGATTTATTGTTTTTTGTCTCCTTTTGATGCAGATAAAAACAAGGTCCATAAGGACATATGTGCCATGGAAGGGATTATGTAACAGTCATGCTGCATTTTATGACTTTATGAACAAAAAAATATGTTAGAGAATAACTAAGCGCTAATATTAACGGAACTAAAATGATCAAACAGTTGTAAAGAGAAGAGTAAAAGCCCTTTAGTCTTCTGAACTGTTATGGATCAATGTAAGTTTCTCAGTAATGATTCACTCAAACCCCGCAGCTAATGTTTTATCATATCAAAGTTTAAAAAAATCTTTACTGGTGCATATATAGAGATTTAAAACTTTTCCCATCTCTATCACTCATATTTTTAGAGCAGAATTTCTTTGTGTTAGTTCAAAATTTCTAACACCTTTTGTTAGCTTGTCCTCCAGCAGCTTATTTCAATTGAGACCAAAAATATTCTTAATATTAATCTTTCCTCAAATAAAAGTCTCACTTTGTGATGGTTGTTTTTTTTTCAATTTGTTTAGAGGCATTCTTATTTGTGCACAGAAACACCAGCATAGAAAGTCTGAGGTTATAATCTTTCAGAGTCAAAAACACATTTCTTGAAAATCCAAAAAGTTATTGTGTTGTTTTTTTTGAGCAGCAAACCAGACACAACTATCAATTTCACTGAGTAAATAATGACCCAACAACAGTAACTGCTTTATGCGACTGTAACACTAAACTAGACAGATGTGGGAGCCGTAAGTCATGTTTTAAACTAAAAAAACATATTCAGGGACACAGCAAATCCTATTTTTTATCTGTAAAATTTCAGTTTATCATAAATTATTGTCAGTGTGACTGTCATAATATTTTAATCAAAAATCCAACATCCACAGTTAGCCTAAAAAAAAGTCACAGCAGTTGTTAGGGGGTCAACGGGTCAATAGGTCAGGCGGGCACCCAATGCGCAAGATTTTTGGGTCGTAGCCAGTACCCACAGACTGTACATGCTTGAGGTATTTCATACTACAGGAGCATCAGCTGTTGTGATAAATCATGTGAAAATCAGCAAAGATGAAAGATTTTTTAATCTAGTTTTAGTTGCTTTTGTATCTACAGAAGCTGCTTCATTAAAAGACCACCAGACAGAAATGCAGCAATTTCAGATGCAGATTTAACAGGGATTGTATATTGAAATCTTTGAATAAACATTACAAATTATAGTGTGTTGCAAATAAGCCATATGGTAGTAAAGCTTTAAAGTATAATATTCATGCACTCCTTATCGCTCTTCATTTCTTTAATGTGATTTTTTTTCTTTCTCTTTATGTTCATCGCTCCCTGGCTGCTCACTCAGACCCACACGGTCCATCATTTACCATCGGTAAGGCCATCTGGCTGCTCTGGGGTTTAGTGTTCAACAACTCTGTGCCTGTGCAGAACCCTAGAGGCACCACCAGTAAATTCATTGTGTCCGTGTGGGCCTTCTTTGCTGTCATCTTCTTGGCCTCCTACACTGCCAACCTGGCTGCCTTCATGATCCAGGAGGAGTTTGTGGATCAAGTCACTGGACTGTCTGACAAGAAGGTGGGATTGTACATATATGGATACACACATACACACACACACACAAAAACTAAATACGTTCACAGTGAGGGTTGCTCTTGTAATGGATGCCAGGCCTGCGGCCAGACAAGACTCTCTGGGGAGCGCCCTTGGGCTTCACAACCCAAACCCACTGGCCGGAGCTGTCACCTCAGTAACTCTGCCAGCACAGCAGACCCACCGGCACACACATGAACACAGGCGGCTTGATCAAAGGAGAGTCTGCTTATAAAGGCTTGCATGTGTGTGTGTGTGAAGGGGAGAAATGAGTTTGCAGAGCAGGGCAGTGTCAGCAGAACTTCAGCCAGTCTTACACTAGAATGGACACACAGTGATGATGACTGATGTATCCCCTCCACATTCTCTCCTTGCTCCTCTCCTCTGTCTCTTCTCGTCTCTCTTCTCTTTCCCTGCCCTCCCCCTTTTGTGAATTTTCATTATTTTCTCTTTTTTTTTTCTTACTACCACTTTTTCTCCCCCCTCTTCTTATATTACGTTTTTTTAAAACATCTCTTTAAAAATTATATATTTTTTCTCCTTGCAGTTCCAGAGTCCGTACTCCTATTCCCCTCCGTTTCGTTTCGGAACGGTTCCCAACGGCAGCACCGAGCGGAACATTCGGAAGAACTACCCGGATATGCATCAGTACATGACCAAATACCACCAGACCGGTGTCGTAGACGCACTGGTCAGCCTCAAGACAGGGTAACGTGAACTTGTCACAGCACCTCACATTAAGTTTGTCTGCATTACACTTGAGGGAGTTTTTCTTTTTTTTTTGTTTGCAAACAAGGCGAGTGCTGAAGAACATCTGAAAACAAACAGAAAAGGACATTGCATTGCAGCCCCGCAGGGCCCAGCACTAGCTTATGCTAAAACGCTGCAGTAGCTGTGCTGAGTGCTTCTGTCGCTGACAGTAAAACGCACACTGTTTGCGAGAGCTCATTATGGAGTTTTGTTGCTGCTGGAAAGAAGAAGCTGCCAAAACACAGAGATCAAAATTTGCCGTTACTGGCTACCTTTAAGCTCTAAACATTCCCCAATAGAAGAACAGCCTCTTGTTGTTACTTTAGGTATTTTCAACACTTTCTAATGCTCTCTACTCGTTAGTTAAATATTGATCATATGCATTTTCATAAATATTGCTTTTGGCTAGATCAAACCTGCATGAATCATTTAAAAGGGATCATTATGTCCTTAGGTAAAACAACAAACAGCAATAATGAAATGTTGACTAAATATTTGATTGATTTTCTATTGTTTTCTGGTGCTCCTTATTGTTAAATGAAAGACAGATAGTTTCACAACATCTGCAGCCTTTTCCGTCTCTGCCTTTTTGGTGATCAGTTCAATCCAAAATGTTTTATATTCATATATGTGTAACACAGAGGGCCCCCGGGGTGTATTCATCTTGTTATATAAGAGCATTTTGTCTCATAATTGAGTTTAAAATTGGATTCTTCTGCAGCAAAAGATGCATTTAAATGTTCCTGGTTAGATTTAATGTTGGAGTTTTTTTGTTAACGATACATTTTTAAGGCTTCAACTGAGGCTACAACAAATATATATGTTTAATGGGCTCTATAATAAATACCACAGTGACAGAAATGTTTATTTTAGAACATTTTTGTTAAAGAATGTGGTGGATTGTCTGATCAAAAACGTGCTAAAGTCCAGGAAGGAAGAAGCTCAACTGTACTCAGAGACTGCTGAGGTTGGTTTCAGTGCTAAAGAGGAAGATTGGCTCAGCCGCTCTAATTCAAAATCCTGCAGTAATGCATCTTCCGACAGAACTGTGCTAAGATGGAACTTTTTTATCTAGTTAGAACTGCTGGGAAACAATCAGAAATAAATGTTTTTTTTTTTTCTTCCTGTGACTCACTGCTTTGCTTTTCCAGTCTGTAGCCTCATTAAGTTTGCTCAGCCACTGCAGCTTCCTCCATGCCATGTTTCTGTCCAGCTGATTGAACTTTGCATGAATGGCCAATTTTAAACATTGAGTTAACAAACAGTAACAATATTCCTGCCATACGACCTAAAGTGAAATGATTTTCAGCTCACTGAGGTGGCTTAATTGTGAAATGACAGGGATGGAGAGGCAAATGTAAGACAGTGCAGGGCAGATTTTCTGAATGTGACAAAAGAGTTTGTGGTCGCTGATCATAAACAGCGCCAGTGTAAGTGACCGTTTGAGTGATGTATGTTCAAACTCTGTGTAGAGCTGCAAGAAAAATCACCTTGACTTTATTATTTTTAATCACACCAATAGTTGACTTCAAATTTGCCGCTGAGAATGAACACACAGTTGATTACCGTCAACAGATTGCCTCTTTTATGACACAATCCATGTAATAAACTCAAGTCGCAGTTTATGTTCAATAGTGAGGACACACTCGAACACAGCTTTAATTACACATCTGTTTTCCTTTTTGTATTTAAATTTGCTACAGAGAACCAGCATGAAGGACTCGGACACAATCATTGATCCAAATAAATAAATAAATGACAGTCTTCAGGGGTTTTCAGACTGGACACATGTGGTTCTCTTTTAAAGTGAACAAGAGCTAAATTTTCCTGATAATCCAGAACAAATTTTCAGTCAAAATACTCTATGGTTGGCGATTATTAGATACATCGACTACTCCATAAACGATGAAATTAATTTAAAAAAATCTGAATAATGAATATAATTTAAAGTAAAAGTAACAGGCAGAACTAAATGCAGGACACTTTTCTTTCTGACATTTCCAACACTTCCAACACTCAAAAAAAACATATTGGATATCCCAAAGAAACTTCCACCGTCGTCACGACAAGTATTGTCCAAGACTTCAATTATTCTTTCTATTACTCTTGCTGCTTTTCCCTGCCCTTGTAATTCCTGGTTAATGACTGAATAAATCTTTAGTCACAGGGTTTTGTTTACAAGCTTTGGTTCAAAACAGGAAAGTTAGCAGTCTGAATACTGACCAAACTCAAGGTTCAGGACCGACAGCTTCTCCAGTCCAAAAACATCCTTAGTTTGCATTTAAATTAATGCTGATACAGTTCACTACACTGTTAGTGCTGGCAATCTATGACTCAGTGACTCCAGGAATCAAAGCTTACAAAAGTCAGTAATATTTGGACCAAAATAAAAGCAAAAATGAATAAAATGTGGTGATTATTTGTATCTATCTTTTACTTCTTACCTTCTTTGTTTCATTCTTATTCCACACAGTGTCCTTAGGTTTCTTGAAAAGCACTCCTAAATATAATCAAATATTAATATATTAATATTAAAATCTTTTTTTGACTAATTTGGTGTTTTGAGGAGATGAAAGCACCTGATCATATTTGATATATTTATTTTGAGCAAAATCATCCCTTTCCAGGTGGTCTGCTGAAAGGAAAAAGTAAATTAAACTTATTGGAGAAAGTGAAGTTTTCAGCATGTAAGGCAAATATGTGGTTCATTAAGGACTCCTTGAATCTGATCACATTAGAGTTCACTCACAGGACAAGATGTCAACTACACAACATATGGTACGATTTAAAAATAGGAAACATAAAGTGCAAAAATGAAAGAATCTCAAAACGTTTGATTATTTATTTATTTTTGCACAGATGAATCTGCAAATACCCTATAGCTCCCGATGGGCTAGTCTTCTGGCATTGTGAAATAATCGGCATAAGTGATAAAAAAATCAGTTTTCTGCATTATAGTTTTTTTATGTCTTTTCCAAGTATTATTTTGAGCAGACTTGAATATTTCTTTTTTACTTTATCACATTAGTTAAGGTTTTTTAACTGCTCTGGAGCTACTAAAGTTCTTTTTGTAGCTTTCCTCTGCATTCTGAGCTACTCTGACTTTCTGATTTTGAACTTTTTACCTAACATTTAGCTTTTTACATGATTTAGAATCTCAATGTCTGTCTCCTAGTTACATATTTAACAAATACCTTAAGAATGTTATTGTATTTTAAATCCATGTAGCATATAAAATATATATGATTATCTTTTAAAAAAAACATAAATGTAATGTTCTTTTCTTCAAACCTCTATGAGCGTGATGTTTAAACGTGTCAGTGAATAATTATGGCCTCATCATCGTTTTTTGCAGGGATTGCAACGTTTGCTTATCAAAGATCCCTTAAACCTTTGATGAACGCATTATTTTTCTATGCACACAACCAGTGTTTTAAATATTTAGAATATCTAATTGAATGTCTCCTCTTCAAGTGGCATTTGAAGAACATTCAGTGACATATTCCTGGCAGCAGCCTGAATAGATGACAGCTCCACAGTAATTGCTAGATTCTGTGACTTTCTCTGTGCTCTCAATAGACATGTGATTGTTTTTCAGAATTAAATGGATTTTAAGTATAATCAATTTGGCTCAGGTTCTCTCTGATACTTTTTTTTTAACCTTCAAACTTTTCTTTCAATATATGATTTTGTCATAAAGCTTAAACCTTTAAAAAAAAACTATAAAGCAAAAAAGTGAATGTTTGGAGACAAACTGTCAGGAATGGTGGTGTAGGACCCAAATGCAGAAGACAAGACATGGTGGCAGAAACTCAAAGATTTACTTAATAAACTCAAACATAACAAAACCAGGAGAACACAAACCAGTGACGTGACATAACAGAACAGAACAGATGACCTGACCATGAGAACTGAAGACCAGACACTTAAATAGGCTGAGGACAATTAACTAAATGAAAACAGCTGTGGGTGATTTGACCAGAACATGGTGAGACTGACAGGGAAAACAGAACATGACAAAACTGAGACATGGATCATGACACAAACAAGTGATATAGCACTAATGAAACAATTTTCAACTAGACCAAGAGTCCAACACAATGTTTGTTTAGATATTTATTTGCATTTAAAACAGACAAAAATCAAGGCAATAAAATGAAAACTCCAAAATCAGATGTTATCAATATTGGAGACAAATGTGAAAGCTTTTCATTGAAATAAACATTGAAGTGTTAATTACAAGCAGCTTAAATAGCTGTTTGCTTTTAATGTGTGTATTATGCTGGGTAATTTTGTTCTCTGATGCTGTAATTTCCTGTGACATTTTAACAGTGTGATGCTGCCTTTAGTTTAATACATTAATTAAATATTTTCCCTTAGTGTGCACAAGATGTCAGCTTTTTTAAGACAAAAACAATCTAAACTTCAGCCAAATTTGTTTTAATAAATGACTAAGACTATTTTACTGACTCATAATTTAAAGTGGTTTCCTAATATATATTTCACAGACTCTTAAAATGGGGTTAAAATCCAACTTTTTTTCTGTAAAATATAATTTTGTATAACTCTTATTCCAACATGTGATCTCTCGTTAGTACAGATCTTTAAGCAGACCTTGCAACTGTTTGTCTTTCCTGCAGAAAGCTGGACGCTTTCATCTACGATGCTGCAGTCTTGAACTACATGGCAGGCCGGGATGACGGCTGCAAGCTGGTGACCATCGGCAGCGGTTACATCTTTGCCACAACCGGCTACGGCATTGCACTTCAGAAAGGATCCTACTGGAAGCGGCTGGTTGATCTGGCCATCCTTAGCATCATAGGAGATGGTGAGGCATCTGGACACACCTGCACACACAGACTTTTAATATGAAAATAAATCACACATCTACACTGTAGTGTTTATTCCTCCACATTGTTCACAATAAGAACCGGTGAGACGAGACGCCGGTCTCAATCAAACTGCTAAAGTGATTTGCTTCATACCAAGTGTTTTATCTCAGGACCGACACTTTCATGTCTGTGCATATGCAAAAAAATGTAGATAATAATACTTTGCTGAACACCCAGTCTACACCATATATTCCCCCTTTCTCCCACCCCCTCTATTTTCTTTTTATTACTAACAATTTCCTCCTTTTTTGCCCCTTTTGCTATTATCTACCCCCTCACTTCCTTTCTATACAGCTTTCTTCATCTCCATAATGCTTTTTTCGTCTTGACAAATAGACTTTACCTGTTTTCCTCCCCTTCCAACAGGTGAGATGGAGGAGCTGGAGGCGCAGTGGCTGACCGGGATCTGCCACAACGAAAAGAATGAGGTGATGTCCAGCCAGCTGGACGTGGACAACATGGCAGGAGTCTTCTACATGTTGGCAACAGCTATGGGCCTCTCCATCCTGACCTTCATCTCTGAGCACCTTTTCTACTGGAGGCTGAGATACTGCTTCACTGGCGTCTGCTCGGGAAGACCTGGGCTGCTCTTCACCATCAGCAGGGTGAGGAAAACCAAAAAAAAAACAACCAAGTCTTTGTGTTTTCTGGAGCCATTTTCAGAGGCTTCCCTTGGCAGTTAAAGTAATGTTTTTCTTTCTAAAACCATTTTAGCCACTCTGCTGTTTAAATTTGCAACACTAAGCTGAAATTTTGGAACAAACCATGATCCCTGAGGGTGCAACTAATGTACAACATCAATTCCCGTCGGTGCAACACAAGTGTGAGGACAAAAGACCACAATATTAGGCGTTATTATCACTAGAAAACAAATTACTGCATAAAATTACATAAAAATAATTAAAATGTGCTTGACAAACACCTTTTATGTTAAATGTTTAGTCAGGCTGGTTACAAAAAAAGATGTTTTATTCATTAGAAACAAATCTCTTAGATAAAAATCTCATCAAAAAGTCATTTTAATTTGTCTGAAACAGACTCAGCTGTCACTGTCATGAAATAGTGAAGTGGTAGATGGCACAATTATAGAGTCCAGCCAAGGCTGAGATTTATTGCTTCAAGACAGAGGAATCAAACTGCTAAGAGGTTGAGAACATGGACACACTCTCAAATGCTTAAAAACAGCTCAGTTTTGCCCTCACGCACACTTAAACACACATAAAGTGAAAAAAGTGGAGCTTTCAAAGGTGGGGTACGTCAAAAGACAGGCTTGACCACAGATGTGCTGGCAAATATACACTTACAAGCTTTAATACTCACGCAAAAAACTAATGGGCACACTCAGACAGACCATTTTTTTATTATTCATATGTCATCTCTCTGTGTTAGGAAGAGCTTTTAATCCAGGCGTGCAGCATTTCACACGTTAAGTCTCTTTAAAAAAAAGAAAAAAGAGTTTCACTGCTGAGTCTGTGTGCGTGCCTGCATCTTGGCATGTGCGTGTGCTTTTAGAGCGGCAGTACTGGAGGTTAAGTGGCTGCTGGTAAAACATCTCTTTGCACTTGGAGGCCCCTTCAGTGACATCATCACCTACATTTAATATTTTCTACGCTTCTGAGGGTAATTAATCTAAAAAAGGGTGGCAGTTATCTCTTTTTGGCACATTACCAAACAAAATGAGGTTAAAGTTTGCAATAGAATTCACTTTTCTATGAAACTAGTCTTGGACACATCTGAACTTTTGAAGTGGAGTCACTAAGAGCACTTCCTTTTATAATGTGTTCCTGTCTATTACCTTTGCCCTGCTCCTCATTTTCTCTCTGTTTTTCATCACATTGATTTATTGCCTCTCCTCCTATTAGGGAATATGGAGCTGTATCCACGGAGTCCATATAGATATGAAGAAAAAGAACCCAGAACTGGATTTCAGTCCTCAAGCCAACATGCTGCACTTGCTCAAGTCTGCCAAATCCATTGCCATGTCTTCACCTAAGCGCAACACTGTCCTCCTGCAGCCAAGCATCCTCGATATGATGTCAGGGAAAGGTATTGAGCACTCACTTGATGTTTAATTTTAATTAAGTATACAAACCTCTTTCAACGATGTAAACGCTTCAGAGTACACAGTGTTCTCCAAACTGATACTGTAGATAACGTCTGCGCTAACATGCTAACCATCCATCCAAAAATCCATCTGTTCTATCTCTTGTCTGAGGAACATCTCTTCTTGTCTCCTAGGTAACTCACTTCATAGTCTGCCTCAGAAGGGTCCTGGTCTCTATAGCAACGCTGCAGGTCCACAAGGTTTCTCATCATTGTCCGGGAGACACAAAAACCTCCTTAATAATGCCGCACCATTTCCTGGGCAACAAAAAGCCCCTGCTCACCAGACCAGCCCCAGCAAGCCCCAACTGTCAATCACTAACGACAAGGCCCGCCTCCCCGCACAGACTGGTACCGCATCGAAGCCTCGAACACTGTGGAAGAAAAGCGTTGAGACACTGAAGACGCAGCCAAGTGTCATATCACCGGGCCCAAGCTCCACTCCGACATCTGGGAGCGGACCCCCGCAGATGAAGAGCCAGCGCTACCTGCCCGAGGAACCACAGCACTCGGACATGTCAGAGTGTTCCAGCCGCCCGCCGTCGCATAAAGATTCTGACTCCATGGCAGCGAGGGGCGGATTTAAGCCAATCAGTCAGCTGAGAAAGAGGGGTGGAGGAGGTGGGGCGGGAGGCGGGACTGGAGGGAACAGCGGTGGAGGTGCAGGGACCAGAATCTACTCTATTGATTCTGACCAGGGCAGCCTCCAGTCTGCCTCACCGTACCAGAGGGATAGCCAGGGGGGAGGGGACGACCACAGTTACCCACCTGAACAATTTCAAGCTGAGAGCACTTACTCGCATTCACACCAGTCCGACACACCCATTTTGCAGCTGAGCGCAAGTCTTTTGCACCACAGCCACAGTGCTGAGGCTGACCTAAACTCCTTAAAGGACAAAAAGTACAGCACATACGCACACAGCAGGTAGAGTATCCATCACCAAGTCAGCTTGGAGCTTAACTTAAGTCTGTATGTTTACTCTTTGTGTATAATCTATTGTTTTTTTTTCTCTTCCTAGTTCGAAGGACAAGTCTGGAGGTTCCTTTGATGCTCCATTTACAACTGCTGGGACGCAAGGGGCCAGGCCCAGCCACTGTCGTACCTGCCTGACCAAGCTGAGCGGATACTCTGGCCTCTACACTGTACGCTCTCCTCAAGCTCGATGTGATGCCTGTGCCCACCTAGGAAACCTGTACGACATCAGCGAGGACCACCTGCACTCACACTACTCCCACGCACATCCTCACCCACACAGCGGGGACATGTTTACACACTACCTTCCCCAGAGCGAGCTCGGCCTTGTGGGCGAGGGGGACGGACTTGTAAGCCACTTGGAGCCTTCCCCCTCCTCTCCATCTCCTCTTCCTACTTCATCTTCAGCCCAGCAGCTCCAGCTGAGCCGTCAGCACTCTTATGAGAACGTGCTTCCGGACGGCATTCCCGAACGGCACCACTTACGGGGACTGAGCCTTCCTGACAGGGACCGAGACAGGGAGCTGACCCTGGATGAGGGGGCTTATGCCAACGTGCTCACGATGCGCTCCGACCGGCCGTACAGCAGCCGCAGCCCCCCTTCGCCGTCCCCGTCCCACCACCATAGTCTGGATATTCCTCTTCCTCTACCCCGGCGTTCAAAGAGTTTGTTGCCTGATCGTCCTTCACACAACCCGTTCCTCCAGTCAGCACCTGGCACAGCACAACGAGATCCTGCCTCGCAGGCTGCCTCACGCATGCCGCAGAGAAGTTCCACCCACGAGCTTTATAAGCAACGGATGCCACTGACGCTTACCCTCGGTAACCATGGCAGCCATCACATCAACCAGCATGGCAGCCCTGTCGACCAACAGGTGTTCTATCCCCAGCAGGAGCCGCCTGTGGTTTCCTACATGGTACCACCTGCTGCCTCTCAGCCAATGAGCTATGTGACAGCACCGCGAGCCTCGAGCGCAGGCGGCAACCGACCACGGCTGTACCGTCGCATGCCCAGCATCGAGTCTGATGTCTGAGAGTCACAAACGACACTCTTCCTCTCACTGAAACACAAAAGCATGCAGGAAAGGGGTGTAGGCGTGTGTGTGTGACTGGACCAGGCAGCTCCAATTCTGAGCACACACACAGAGGAAAAACATGCAAACACACCCAGGTGAAAGACAAAAAGGTCCACCCTGGACCGAAAGGTTAACCGTGATACTGAGTAAATAAATCATTGTTTCTTTATAACACTCACTTTAGGGCAGGGTTGGGGCCACGGGGACACCTGGAGGCACAGCGCAGGATGACTTGCATATGTGAATGTCAGTCAGTGTGTGTACTCGCCTCAAGCTGTGGGCAATGAGGCACGAACTGACAATATGCCTGACAAGGTGGATGGAAATCCAGGTGGAATAAAAAGGACGCTGTACAGTGGGATCTAATGGAAAACACAGCTGTGAGCCAAGATGTCCCGCCCTCACATCAACCTCTTGGATATAAATGGGGGGGGTTACACAGAATCCCTATCTGTCTGAGATGACACACATTCACTTACATACACGTTTCACTTGAACACACTTGTCCAGGACCCTCCTTTTTGCACTATGATTTCTACAGTCAACCCGTATGTTGTCTGGCCCTCCAAACTGCATCGCCAGCATGGCTAAAAGAGAAGTTCACTACACTAAAGTAATCCTTGACTTGAATGGAAATTCCTATCTATGTAAAAGACCAGACTGCAAGGCATGCAGTCTGGTCTGAAAACAGATCTAAGAAGTGTATCAGCTTCTGCCGACAGATGTACAAACACTGGAACACACACACGCGCACACACACCCTCGGAAACACAAAATGCTGTGTCTGTTTTTTTTAATGGGACGTGCAACTACCGACTGTTTGTTATCGTTGATGTCAGCCAATTGAACATTCCAAAAAGTGGACCGAACATGGCCACCAGTAAAAGCCTCTCAGGATGAGAGTGTGTGTTCTAGTGTTTCTAGATCTAGAGACGTACAGCATAGCATCCTCGCTTCCTCTTAGCTAGCCTTCAGGTTTTTCTGCATGCTTCCTACTGCCCTGTGTTACAGTTAAACTCCTATACAGGGTTATATATGCACACTGGCGCATACAGTACATCCAGACGACACACACGCACACTTATATGCACATACGCAGTAGTTTAAGATAGTAGATTAGGGTGGGTGTGTGTGTGTCGGGGCTGTGGAATAGCTCCTCTCTGTGCACTTTGTAGATTTTATACCCTGCCACCAACACAAACGTTTGACCAAAAACACTTTTTTACTGAGTGAGATGAATATTCTCAACCATTCGCTGGATAGATCTTTTCTTTTTCTCTTATTAATCTTTAACAGTGGATTTTAGGGAATCGAACAGGGGATAGGTCAGGCAGTTTCCATTGTGAGGTCAGACTTTTTATAGATGATGGGTACACCATCAAACATAAACAAAAAAAGAACTTTTAATCTTTTTTTTTTCTCATCCTGCCTTCTAGCCTTTTGATCTGTTCTCATCTGGTTGTTTTTGTTTATTTCTTCTCAATTACTTCCTCTCTGCTCTTTTCCTGCTTCCTTCTTCCCTGTAGAATAGATAAAATATCAAAAGAGTAAAGTTCAGTGGCGGTGTTAAAAAAAAGAAAAAATCAACATGTTGCTGGAAATCACTTTAATATCAGTAGTTGTGAGAATGCATTCAGCACTGGCTCTTGTAGGATGCCGTGTCATTTTGTGATCATTTTTTTATGTAAAACAAAAGGACTTGAGGCCCATTTACTGTTTCTGTGGTGTATCTGGAGGCTAAGTGTAATGCAAATTTATTCATGAAATTAAAACCCCTGGACAGACGTCAGAGCCGCAGGTACTTTTGCAGCTTTGTGTTTGTGAAAACATGGACGTGTCTGTCAGCAGAGAGACGTGTGGCAGTGCAGATTTTCCAAAGTGACTGGGTGTAGAGGTAATATTCACATGAGTGCACACTCGACGAGATAGCAACGTGTGTATGAGGCTTTCAAAAATCCATAATCTACTGAGTGAGGGCATTGATTTTAGAGCACAAGGATTTTGATGGAAACAAGACTTGATATGCCATTAGCTGAGTGTCTGTCTCTATTCTCTTTCTTACTAATTTCATTTCTCATCATACATACAAACACACACACAAACACATGACTGCAAAGAACATCGAGAGAGTCTGAAAAAAACAAAAACACATCTCTAAATAGTGAGCGCTGCCCCTTTTCTATCAATGTCAACAGGTTTGGTGTGTGAGTTATATGCACAATATCAGGTTGCAATATTATACTTCTGTACAGAGAAATCTTAGTTTTAATTGTTAGAAACTGATTTTATTTATTTTAATTGAATGGTATTAAGTATTAAACTCATTTCAAATATGATGTGGCTTTTTATTCTGCTTCTAAAAAGAAAGGCATGTTTTAGATCTTTTTTGTGACTTTTTTTTTCTCTCCTCCCTCTGGCTTGTTGTTGGATGGGACCTTGTTGTACAGTCATCCCTACTGGGTTAACGGTCTAGTTAACAATGTGAGCCACCTAACGAATTGACTAGTTCCACAAAGCCAGGTCTTTCATTTTGAAGCACACTCAATGAATAATGACAGTCCAGCCTGTGTGGTTAAAACAAAATCCCATCCCACCCACAGTGTTCTCCTCCACGACCAGTCTGCTGTCTCACTTTTGAGTGTGTGAGAGTGTGTGTGTGTGTGTGCGTTTTACACTGTGAAGGCATTTATATAAAACAGTGGATATGTATTTAGAGGTTGCTTGTGGTGTGTCCATGTAGGTGTGTGTATGCTTTTGGTACTCTCTTTCCTCCATCCTACACAAAACTCACCTATAAATGCACACATGCACCTGTGCTGTCGTGGGTAAGAGAGCATTTAGAGTGATTTTTTTTTTCTATTTCAATTATCACAGAGATTTTTACACCGACTTATTGTCTATTTTTATTTATTTATTTCTGTTTTTTTTTCTTTTTTTATTGCATGATGCAGTTATGGTGGTACCTGATTTTCTGCAACACTCAACAAGTTTTTCCTGAGTTTGACTTTCTGGGCTATGCGCACTCCAGCATATACGATTTCACCTCAGCTGTGCCCCCTCTGATCAGTAAAGCCTGCACTTCGCAGCCTATGGCCTGTGATGTGAGTCGTAATGCACTGGGTAGGCTCCAGAGCAAAGATAGCTTCTGTCATACAGGTCTAAAAGACACGACAGGCAGACATTGATCTTGGTCTGGTCTTCAAATGCACAGCTCTGGGTGAAAAGTATGTGTTGGTGGGCAGCCCTGTGGGTCCTCCCACTGTGTATCTCACGTGTATGAGTTCAGGGGTTTTAAAGCTATTAGTTGTGTTGTAAATAATACCTTGTCACTCAGTACCTCTGTACAATCTGTAAATAAGTAAAGGTTACATTTTTCTATTTGTCTGGGTGAGGATTTTTCTATCTGTCTGTACTCAATATTTTATTATTGACCTTGTTTTTCCAGCAGACTTATATCATTAGAAGTGATTTAAACTTAACATAGGTAAAACGTTAATTAAAAAACAGTGAATTACTGCATTGAATGCCAAGATGAAGGCATTTTTGCCAGAAAAATACATAAATTTATCAATGCAACAATGAATTTATTAATTTAGATAAAGTTGTGCTCCTGTTGTAAAAGATTTCTCTGTGGTCTTTTGTTTATGATTATGCTCTTTTAAGTCTAGATTTAAAACAAAATACTGTTTTCTAGGACATAGTTTCTGCAAAGCAGGAGGAATTCATTGGAAATTTGTGGAAAGTTGAAGGTGGGACTATCTGCGCAGAGTAAGCCTGCCAAAACTTCCCATCATCCTTTTGTTTCCACTCTCTCCAGCTAACGTACAGCCCCTCACAACCCCAACCTAACATTACAGGTGCTACAAAAATGGCGAGCAATATTTAAGATAGTCAGGAAATCCAAAAACATACATGGATCTAGTCGTCTAAAAGCAGATGCATCGGAATGGAGCAAAACAGGGAGCTTGTGGCCTGCAGATTGTAACACCTATGTCACTGCTATAGGCCTTTTTAAACGATATTGTAGGTATTTAGATTTGAATAAAAAAATAAAAAACTCAGAAATGCAATTGTAAACAAAATTTTCTTTATATACTGGTATGTCCTCTATCATGAATTGGAGTGGCTCTTTAACTAATTTAGCTAAGTTTACCAGCTCTAGCTAGCTACAAATATCTAACAATCACTCACCTAGCCCAGGTGTCACTACCCGATCTGTAACAGCTACTTGATTGGTATCCTGCATGCATGAAGCATTCTATATTTTTTATCGGTTAGAATTTCTCTTGAGATTTTAACTATTATAGGTAGCTCTTAGAATGTTTAAAATAATAGAAACTCTTATTTTAATGTTGACAAAAACATAAAAAAGAAAAGACTGCACGAGGACTGTGCAATCCTTAGTGTGTTCGTGCAAAGTTGAACACAAAGTTACTTGATTAAATGGCTCATAAAGTTAGCTCATACAAGGAGGCAAAACTGTCTGAGAGTTAATCTAATTCAAATTGCTTAACTTTCACAATGTTGGAAACAAGAGGAAGTGATGTCAAATTCACACATGCGGAGTAACATTCAGGTTTCCGAACTAGCTAGATGTGTAATTGCTAGTTAGCTAGACTGCTTATATAAAAATAAATATATATATATATTTATAAACAACTTTAAAAAAGAAAAATATGTGTTTTATATTGAACGGTGACTTCCAAAAAAGTCAAACTTCTTCAATATTAATATACTAGAATGTTTTTTTTTTCTGTCCACAGGTGTGTTTCTCCATTTCTGTAGTTTGATAACTCCTCAGTAAAAAAGCTTTTTAGTATTTTGTTGCAAAAGGCCTCTCTGCACCACTCTCCATATATCCTTTCATGATGCACCCAGAGTGTGCATGTATAATGTGTGTGTATATGTGTGTGTTTAGATCAGTGTTCTGGTAAAAAAGCTTTATTTTTATATTTTTTGTTTCCCTCAGGAGACGAGAGCTCTAATCTGGGCTGAAGTGGGACAGGATTGGGGAGCAGAGAAGAGCACATAAACACACATACTCTTAGGCGTGCTCCAAATCAGGCTGGAGGATCTGTCACAAGCCATAGACCAGCTCCAGCCAGGAGGCGAAAGGGGCCAAAGAGGGAGAACAGCGATAAAAAAGCGCTGTTTCACCATTTTCATTCGAATCGGTTTACGTGGAATTCATCCCAAAGCACGCCGCGGAGTGGCTGTATGAGTGTGTGATTATGTACGTAAGTGTGTGCATTGGTTCCTCAGAGACAGGGTGTGAAGACCACAGCGGCCTAATTCTTCCTGACGTGATCCATCTGCTCACATCTAATGGACAGAGTAACAACACAAACTCAGACACAGGCCTCCACCTCTTATTAAATTAATAGAATTGAGCCACCCCTCATGTCAGTCTCTAACGTCATTACTCTTACACACAGGAGCAGTGTACATGTACCCCAGAAATGACACACAACACCAAACACACTCAGAAAAATACATGCGCACATTCCCTCGGATACACAGACGTTATCCCAGGGCTAAACACGCAAACGTACACTTGCACCAGATCGGGCATTCCACCGCATATAGCCACACTCCAGGGGTGTGAGATGAAGCAGATAAATGAAGATAATTAATTTCTTGGATTAAGAGCGTCTCCATCTGAACAACCCCGCAGCTGGAAGGGAGTCAAAAGGGTAAACAAGAGGAGTAAATCTAGAGAGAGTGGATAATGAAGGACGGAGAGAGTCAAATCACTAACTTCTGACAGGCCTGCTGTGGGCTGTTGGCTCTTCCCAAGACGCCAAACATCTTCGTTAACCAGCCTACAGACTCTCCATGTGAATTTGTGTACGTGTTCGAATGCATTCTTGTCTTCCTAAACTAGTGTGATTGTGTGTACATGTGATAGAGATATTTAAAAGAAGAGGGAGAGAAGATAGAGAGCAGCGTGTCAACCTACACACTAAACAAACCCATGAAAATTCATAAGGACTTGGCAACGCCTACTCACAAATACTAAAAATACTGGAGTGAGTTGAGCCTAGTCAGAGGAGAGAAGAGGAAGAAGAGAGGGGAGATGAATAGAGAGAAATGAGCGAGGAGGAGGGAGAGAAGACGAGATAGGTGTAACATGAACCAGGGCAGAAAAAAAAGGCAGTAAAAGAGGAAAAATAATAGTTACATCAACTGATTCCAACTTGGAACATCTATTCTCAGCCTCCAGCGGTCAGCACTCACTCTGTGAGAGAAAGAACCAGAGTCTGTGTTTCAGAGTGCAAATGCTTTTCCCCTTGATATTATGAGCTGGAGGACGAGGACAAGAAAACATGATTTTTCTCATCATGTCAACTTTGAGTGCACATTGGTCCACAGTCATACAGTCATATTGATTTGATAAGGACTGATGGCAATTTACTATTGAAGTCATCTATCAGCAGAGAAGGCAGGTTAGGAGAGACAGCGCTTTTGATTTGTGTTCAGCCTTCAGCACTGATACATAGATAAGAGGACTGTGTTGCGTGTGCAAGCAGATGAGATGGTAGATATAAACTGGCATCAGTTAATATTTAGATCTGATCTATGATTGACAGCACAGATTAACATAAACAGATGGATGCTGATGTTCCACCGCACATCTGAAGCAGGTGTTCTATCAAATAACAAATTAAGTGGTCTTGTCAAAATAGTTTCTTTTGGCTCATGTGTAATTAGTATTTCCCACTTATCTGACACACAAATTAACGAACCCACTCAATTTCTGCACCTGCATTTCCTCGTTTGGGGTCACAAATCTGATGTAGTCTATTTTATTCACCATAAGAAAAGGCATCCAGTGAAGCAGAGTCAAACGTCATACATTGCACTTGTAAGGAAAGTTTCGAGAGACAACATTTATACTGGACTCAGTCCAATCAATCAAACACACACACATAAATACAACACAAAAAAAGTGTAGTACATAAGTAAAAATCATAGAAAATATTATTAAAAAAGAAAGAAATAAAAATATACAAAAGTTAAAAATTACAATACAAATGAATTAAAAGTGCATAAAATAATTTAAAAAAAGTTAGAGTTGGCCATGAATTTTATTTGCCTGTTTTTAGAAAATGGAAGAAAGTGAAGTACTTTAAGGATTTCCGTACACACAAAGAACTCCAAACAGACTGAATTTGAACAAGAGTTACTTTTATTGTTATGTGGCCAAATTAACAGCATGTTTACATCCATCCATCCATCAACTTTCCAAAACCTTTTAATTCATTCTAAGATCTGGGGGTTGCTGGAGCCTATCCCAGCTACTTCCAGTTAAATAACCAGTTCATTACTGATCAAATAGGTAGACAAATATATAAAATAATAATAATTAACCTTAGATATTTTGAAAATTATAATTAAACAAGATTACCTAATTTAACCAGTAAAGACCACATACTGCAGATCCTCTTACGACCACTAGAGGCAGATTGCAGAAGGCAGCAAGTGTCTAATTGACTTCCGTTCATCCAACCATCTTCTGAACAGCCTGAACCGCTTTCGGGGTCATGGGGTTACTGGAGCCAACCCAGCTACTGTGCTATGTGCACACCTAGGGGCAATTTAGAGACATCACTTAACCTATGAAGCATGATTTTGTATAGTGGGAGGAAGCTGGAGTGCCTGAAGAAAACCCACACATGCACGAGGAGAACATATAAACTCCACACAGAAAGGCCCCAGCTGAGATTTGAACCTGGGCCTATCGCAGTAAGGTGAGAGCACTAACCACGTCACTGTGTAGCTACATATTGACTTGCTTGTTGTTAAAACGTCTGCATTATATATAAATAAGCCAATGTAGATTGTGGTTCAATAGGCTAGTTTGATGTTTATTCCTTTTTTTATTTTTCCCAAACCACAAATGTAGTTTCAACAATGACCCACAATTCACAGTGATGTCTCACTGGGTTAGTGTTCACTGTACAGACATGGAAACTCATAATGTCTGCCCTGTTTGTATTTACAATTTAACATTTCTGATTCAATTTTAAAAGTTGTATCACACCTATTTTTCTATTTCATTATATAACAGCAAGCTATTTTATAGTCACCATGCAATATTTGATACTTTATCAATGACAGATTTAGATTTCTTGATTTTACTGTCAAGACTTTTTCATAAACAGCCATTTTTGATTAAAACACACATTTTTATATCCGTTGTTCTGAGTCTGTTTTTTTTTTCCTGTTCATTTTAAATACATTAAAAAACATATTCTCACAGCTTTGAAAATCATTCACATGAGAAAAAGTATACAGGTCCAGGGACAGATCTCTGCTGAACTCCTCAACTGATATTGCACCTGTTTGATTTCAGGTTATTAATTTCAAAAATGTATAAGTCTAAGTTGTTCCCAAAGGGGAAAAAAAGCCCTCATATTATTTTAGCATCATACTTCTGGCTGTCTTTTCAAATCCTTTTATCAATTCAACATGCAGTTCTTGGGGGGATCAAAGCAGTTTACTTTATTGACTAATGAAGCTCAGAAATTGTGTGCTCCACAAGCTGGGGTGCAATTATTTTATCCTGATTAAATTTTTATTCTTTTGCTTGGAAACAAAGTTTACTCCACCTATATACTCTTAACTACAATTTTATCACATAACAAAAAAAAAGAAAAATCTTTGAAGTAAAATCCCAAATATTGATAGATAGCAGATAAATGTTGATTTAAAATCTGTATACTGGGGTAAACTTTCGACTGTTACTGCATGAGAATATAAATAACACCTATTAAAGAACTAGAAAATTGATGCATAATAGATGGGGTGCACACAAGAAAGCAAAATAAAACAAATAGTAAATAAATAATGACTTTTGAGGCTTTTTAAACAAGCAGCTTACTCCTGCAAACAAATGAAGCGGCTCCCATGACATCAGTCTACTTAGGTGTTACCGTGAATGTCACTTTGCAGTCAGATCAAACTTCCACCCTTCTTAGTTTTCACTGTCTGAGGTATACTAACAGATTCCTGTAAACGGTGTCATCTGCTCTCACCACTAAAAGTAAATCATTGTGTTCATGGATCATCTGGGATATCTCCTTCCTCCTGATGGCAGTGCTTGATTTACACCTCAGCCTTTGCCACAAAAGCAGCTGGACCTCTCTGATGGTTGGCTGTAAATTTCAAACTACCACTTCAGTAAAGCGATGTCATAAGCGATGATGAGATCCCGCCCCTCTCAAAGAAATGCACACGGCTCAGAACAGGCTATACTTATGCTAATTGCTGCGTGTTAGTCAGTGTACTTTCAGGTGTGAAAATAGACAGTGAACATTTAGAGTAAATTTAGCCTTAATAAGCGGGCTAATCGGACCATTACTGCTCCATCCAGTCTGACACACAGTGTGGCACAGTGTTGTTTCTCTAATAGAAGCTTTCCACCTGACTGCTGCTAGTTAAGAGATGCTGAGAGGCAGAAACAAGGACTTGGACAAACTCGGCTCTGTGTGCATCTCCGCTGGCCTCTCGGTGGATGGGGGAGTCGGTATATGTGCGAGCTGCAGCTCTTAGACCTCACGCCGTTTTGTTGTGTTTGTTTTATTTTGTCTCTTCTATAAATGATGAAGCTCCAGGCAGGAGAGAAAGAAGCACTCAGCCCTCCCCAGGGACAGAGTGCTCGCTGCTGGGCATCATCCCCTCAGCATTACCCACATCCCCCTGCCATTACGACCCATGACATGAAAACTAGGCCATCTTGTGCACGTGTGAGACTAAAGGGGCGATTACATGTCTGAACATCAAATATGATTTAAATTGTTGTTGTTCTTATGTGTATTAATTGAAAGAAGCAATGATTGTATCAGTCATTACTCTTTGTAATATCTTTAAAAAAAAGAAATATCCCACAGGCTTTTATTTTGGTGAGCAAGATGACTCTTCCTGGACATGGTATCCATGTTTACTGTCCATCTGAACACCCAGGTACTTGATGGAGTAAACTACCTCAATGTTTAATGAAGCCGGTTATCAAAATACAGGTAATTGTGCATTTTGTAATACAAGCACCAAATTTGACATGAATGGACGTTTGGATATCCTCTTTCCCCTAAGTTTCTTACCATGATCGTCCAATTGCATGAAGACCAGAACGGCCAAGTCAGACTCAACAGCAACCTGTCAGAGCCCTTTCCCATGGTCAATAGAGTAAAACAGGGTTGCGTCCTGGCACCGACTCTGTTCAGCATTTGGTCTACATCCACTGTGGGCTAGACGGCAGTCTTTTCAATCTCAGAAGGCTGCAAGCCCGCAAAAGACACAAGAGCAGCTGATTAGAGATCTTCTCTTTGCAGACAACATTTCCCTTGTCGCCCACAACAAAAGAGCCCTGCAGCGCCTCACATCCTGCTTTGCAGAGGCTGCCCAGATTTTTGGTCTTGAGGTCAGCTTGAAAAAGACGGAGGTCCTTCACCAGCCCGCACCTCCGGTAGAGTACCACCCTCCCCACTTCACCACCAGCGAGACTGAGCTGAAGATAGTTCACCAGTTTACCTACCTGGGGTGTGTCATCACATCAGATGCCAAGATTGACTGGAAAATCGACAACATATGCCTTCGGCAGATTGTACAATAGGGTCTGGAACAGCAAGCACATGAAGAAGAGCACGAAGATCAGTGTATACAGAGCTGTCGTACTCACCATCCTCCTGTACGGCTCTGAGTCCTGGGTAACATACCGCCACCATCTACAGTTCCTTTTGCGCTTTCACCAGCGCCGTCTCCGCACCATTCTCAACATTCATTGGAGCGAGTATATCACAAATGTCGATGTCCTCGCACAGGCGGAGATCACGAGCATCGAGGTTATGTTACTGAGGTCCCAGTTTCGCTGGGCAGAGCACGTCTCCAGAATGGAGGATCTTCGTCTCCCTAAGATAGCCCTGTATGGTGAACTCTCCACTGGCCACCGCGACAGAGGGGCACCAAAGAAACGCTACAAAGACTCTCTGAAGAAGTCCCTCTGTGTCTGTCATATTGACCATCACCAGTGGTCCACCCTCGCTGCTGACCATGGCGCCAGGCGCAGTTCCGTCCACCAGACTGTCTCCTTCTTCGAGGAATCCCACAGCGCAAACCTGAGGGTGAAACGCCACAGAAGGAAGGACTGAGAAGCTTCACCAACTATACCTGATGTGACATTTGACTGCAGCTGATGCAGCTTTGTCAGCCACGAGCGTGCCTGCAGTCGACATGGACAGAAACCATGATATCTTCGTTCGCGAAGACATGCCAAAGAAGAAGAAGAAGAAGAAATCAGTACAAGCACCAAATTTGGCATGGATGGACATTTGGATATCCTCTTTCAGATAAGCATGATACTCACAAGAAAATCCATGTTTTTACTATATATATACATTTTGTGATTGAACTGCCCATATTGCTGAGACTTGAGGCAAATAGATACTGAATAGACTATTTTTCCAACAGCTGATTATAGGACCGCCATCTTCACAAATGGCCACCTTTGTGGATTTTTCTCATGGGTAACATACTTTTCTGAAAGAGGGGATCCTAAAGCACATCAATGCTAAATTAGGTGCTTGTATCACAGAATGCACATTTTTTCTAAAACAGGCATGTCCCACCCTGTTCCTTGTGTGCTACCATCCTGCTTGTTTTATAGCCTCCCTGCTTCAGTAATTGCTGGTTAAATGGATAGAGTTCTGATTGACTAAACACACCTGATCCAGGTGACCAGTAATTACTGAAGCAGCAACACAAGCAGAGCAGGAGTTCATGAGAAACAGGGTTGGAGACCCCTGGTCTAAGATACCAAGCTAAGCAGCTCTGCTAGTTTTCCAGAAAAATGGAAACTAACAGCATCATTTTGGGCGAAATAACAGAAACACGATGACAGTCCATGAAGAGGCTCTTAGCTATTTGCCCAGTTAAAGGGAGACTATGATTTTTTTCTTAGTTGAGGTAGTGCAGTAAAACGAAACTGGCCGTACTGGCCTGTGAATTACCTGGAGCTTACTCTTCTCACAAATTTATGAAGAGACAGCACTGTTAAAGCCAGAGAAGTCAAAAATGACTTTTTTAACTTTGAGTGAGACTTTGCCGGATCACAGGTGGATGTCTGTATCTCATAAATACAAACAGAAGCCTCATAAATCCACATTTTCCCAACACAGCAGTCATTTCTGCAAACTTACTTTTGTCTCCTGGAGTGTTGAAGAACTCCAGGCAGAGCTTTCAGGCGGCTCTCTTGTGGAACCACCGCCCCGCTCAAACGGGAGAAGTAGACACTCTCTCTGTCTTTAAGATTAAACTTAAAAGTTTCTTCTTTTTTGCTAAAGCTTATAGTTGGCACAAGCTTGAGGGCTCCTAAGCCATCTCTTTGAGTTTGCTGTTTCCCATGATGCACTGGGCATCCCCTTTAACTCTTCTCTCTGGATTTATTTTGGTGTTGTATTTGGAGAATCAGAATTAATTTAAGAGCCAGATTTTAAATAATTCAAACTTAAAAAAGTATCATAGCAATTTGAATAATCACCATATGTTTAAACATTTAAATCATGTCAGACTTTTACAGACTTTTGAAATATACAGTTTAAAAGTGGCATTCAAGCCAAGGATTGTTTGTTGTTATATATGATGGTATATTAGTCTTTAACGGTAAAAGAGTCATTCGGGGTTGTTTTCTACTGATCAAAACTTAGTTGGAGCCACGGAGTCTTATTTTGATACTGCTGTGCATTCGTTACAATGTATTTTTTTTAATAATAAATATGAATTATGATTCTTTTTTGGCATGAATTAAAAACAGAAATATAAAAAGAAACGAGCATTTTCTCAACATGTGAAATTACTGTTTACATTTGACAGAAGCTTGTATGATTTCCTTTCAAAATAAAAGGAGCCTTGTGCCAAACTGGATCATCTGAGTGTAGCTCTGGACAGCATGATACAATATGTGCTTTCAACTAATAAAGACTGATAAAGACTTTTGACCAAAATTTTGCTTTATTTTCAGATTCTGTGTATTTTGGAGGAAGCATAGAGCAAACAAGACATCTTCAAGTCAGCAAGGATGGAAAAACCTTTACACGGTTAATCTTTAAGATGCTCCTCAGTCCTCAGCCATAAATCTATAAACTTAGCAGATCTAAATTAAATAAATGCTAATTTAGTAACCCTTACTTGAAAAAAATACTATCACTTTATTTTTCTCTTTACGGAGAGGAAAAAGAGTCACAAGTGGCTCCAGAGCTGCAGGTTGCAGACCCCTATGACAAACTAAATGAACTCATCGACTTCTAAAGAAGCTGAAACTTCCAACACTAAGCTTTGTTTTCTTAAAGACCTACTCCAATGAAAATTCGATTTTTAGTATTTTTAACGTGTTCTTGTGGAATGTTTTCTCATGATGGAGGACATTTATGTAGAAAATTAAGACTCAAATTGCATTTCTGAGTATTTCTTTATTGAAATAGTGGCGACTGGGGAGCAGGCAAAAAAATGCTGTTTGAAAAAGCTTCTATTTGTTACATAGAAAATATTTTTTTTCTGTTAAGCTTCATTCTGATGCATCCACTTGCAGACAACTAGATCCATGTACGTCTTCATTTTCCTCGTCTGAGCTGGCGTCTGGATCGAAACTGTACGGCTGGGTGGCTCCAACATTCTTTGCCATGTTTGTTTCACTGGTTGGGGGTGTGAGGGCCTGTGAGTAGTGTAAACAGAGAGCTCAATGGTGAAGGGAAAGGGGGCGGGCTTATTTCAAACTACAATTCAGGCGAATTTCTATTAAACTCCTGCTGCTCTGCAGAAACTACAGTATGTCCTAGAAAATGACATTAAAAAAAGGTTAAAAATGGCACAATCTTAATTAATAGACCACTGGGGAAAATTTGAAAATAGATCAAAAGACAATCTGAGTTTGAGTTAAAATTGAGTTAAATTGCTTAGGTCTCTCTCCCACGTGTTTTTGGGCTAAAAACTAGATTATAAAGACGTTTGACAGTCCAAGACATTTTCCACTTGAACAAACAAGCTTTTAACTATTTAACGACACTAACTGTAGCCATAAATTATTCTATTACAGCTGCAAAAATGAATAAAAAGTAAAAAAGGGGGTGTATTTTTGCAAAGATAAGCACAGCTGCTTTTAACAATTGCCAGGTGGCCTTTTATTATTTTTTTAGAGTGCCATATTAAAGGAAAGCCTGTAATTTCATTTTTTCTAAGAAAAATTGTTGTATAAAATTGAACTGAACAAGTTTCACACTAGGAGGAAAGTCCAAACAGCGGGACTCGACGGGAGGCAAAGAGCACAAAGGCTCCCTTCTTTGTGAGAAGTAAAAATACCTCTGGGCTTAATTCATGCTCCCCACTGACTTCCCAAGTCATCCAGCATTTCTTCAACTGTTCTTTTCTCCTTTTTTGTCAGTTTTGCAGAAAAAAAAGCGTAAAACCCGGATTTTTACAAACTATTTTTTGTTTTTCACAGTTCAGGAGTAACAGTGCATTTGATTGTGGGGGTGTCAGCAGTGCGGAGCTGTCCATGGTGCTTCTGAGGAGTTTCATGCTGTCTGTAACCTATGATGATGGTGAGGAGCTCTTAGCCTCTCTCAAATCCTTTAACTCAAAGTTTTCAGGGTAGCAACCACATTGCAAGGGTTATAAAAGATGAAAAAAATAAATGTAGGGCTGCACATCGTTAAAACTCTCACCTTACAGCAAGAAGAGCCTGGTTCAAATCCCAGTGGGAACCTTTCTATGTGGAGTTTGTGTGTTCTCCCCGTGCATGCATGTGTTTTTAAGTCCAAAAACTTGCTTGAAAGGTCAATTGTTGTCTCTAAAATGTCTATAGGATTGTATATGATAGGCTCCAGCAACCCACGAGACTCCAAAGAGGATAAAATAGTTTGAAAAATAGATGGATAAATGGAAAAAAATATTAGCATTTGTAATAAAAAAAACATTGAATTATTTTTTATGTATTTATATTCAATAAAGTAACTATTGCAGAAGTTTCTACAAGCAAAAAATGGTGATGTTAAAAAAAAATGAAGGCAAAAAGAACTAAACGAAGATGGATACCGTATGGTGGACCTCGCCAATGAATATGTTAGATGTATCAGAAATGAGAATCGTTGAGGAAAAGAGGAAATAACAGCCATCAGGCAGAGATGCACTAGTGGTGTGAAGGAATCTGTAGCACATTGATTCATGAACACACTTATGAAAAACTGGTCACATCCGGCTAGGTCACTCAGAGTTTAAACCATGGGTGCTGAACCTTCATGTTCTTGGGAGGACTGGTTTGGTTCAATGGGGTTTATGCACATTAGTGTGTACTGAATGATTGTGTCGCAAACCCATTCACAAACAGTTCTGTGTTCAATGACCCACCTAAAATTAAAGGAATTTTTTTGAAGTTTTTTTTTTTTTTTGCTCCAGGATCAACCACAGTTACACCTTCCTGTTTATTCCAACCATTCTGCATATTTATTTGGGATTAAACATTTTAATCCTTTGATACCTGAATTTATTTCCAGCTATGAAAAATAAAAATTTCACCTAAATTACAGTATTTTTGGAGCCATAGTGGTTTGATAAATATGTACTATTCCATGTAAAAGTGTCACAAAGCTGAACAAGCTGAGCTGAGGAAGCTCTGCTTTAGAGATGCTGCCAGAGGGAACGAAAACGCCTTACCTGATTGAGTTTGAGCATGAGCAGAGTGTGGCATTGCAGCTTGGTGGGACATGGACTAAAGTCACATGACTAAGTTCAGTATTTTGCTGTGAGTGGGACAGGAAAGGTCTCAGCCTTGCACCTCTGTGTGACATAGAATTCCTGTTCATACAACCAGGTCTCGCCGACCAACTTATGTGCCTTAAAGGAGTGTCCACTCCTGTCACAGATGAAGAGAGTTTGTTTCTGCACTCTACAGGTCTGCACATTCCTCACTGCAATGGATGACAGATGACTCTGCTTTTCTCTGGGTGTTTAGTCTCCAGGGTGGACCCAGGTCTGCTGCAGTGCAGGGCTGAGGGTAAAACGTTGACAGATGTTGTGTTTGTTAAATTATTCTCCAGTATTTCTGACAGAATGTTTTGTTTTTCCCTTTTTATATATGAGTACAATTCTGTTTTTTTAATTATTATTAACACATTTATTTATTTATTAAACGAGTTTGAGATATTTATGTGGTTTTATTTAAACTATCAGAAGATGTGTGATACACAGACCTTAAGATTTTTCAATATTCAACTCCAATTTGAGATCAGCTATGTTTTTAAAACAATCAAACGTCCTCATTTTATTCTGAATTACTCTCAAAGAAACACTAGATATCATAAACATTATTGGTTATTTGTAGTCTTTCTACTCACCTGCATACAAAGAAACAACAAAGTGTGCAGCTTTTGGAAAAAAATCATGTCAGCAATCCACTACTGTGAATATAAAATCTAGAAAGTAAATTCATTTCACTTCCAAATTCAATTATGATTTTTTTTCTTTTAAAACAGTATTATTTTTGTGTCACAAAATTCTGTTGGGTAACTACTCTAGTGGCAAACTCTCTCTGTCAGTTCTCAGAAGTGGAAAATCTTTCAGTCTAGCACAATAAAAGAAAAACAAAAAGCTCAATTTAAAATGGCTTTTTCCCCTCAGAACTGTACAATATGTATTAAAAATGTTCTAGGAAGGGACCTTAAAGTTGTATCAATTTCAAATCAGTTCCAAAGTCACTCTGTTTTGCTGGTTAACGTGCTATCACCATTGCAGAAATAGGCATTTCAATGGGGTGAAACAAAGATTACAAAATGCTAATTTTACAAAAAAAATAAAGATGTTTCTTTGCAGGCACAGTGTGACTGTGAACAAAAGTAAACACCTGATGTTTCTCAAGAATAGTTAAGGATACAATAAAGCTGCTTTGCAAACACACCTGAGGTCAAATAAAAGCACATTTAAAGACAAAGTGCAGTTGGTGTTGCTTCTTGTGCTGTTGTGTGATGTTAAGTAAATATCCACCAATGATTCTACTGCAAAAGACTTTTGGCTTGATGAACCCTTTTTTAATGAATATATGTTAAATTTACAATCTGTTGGGCCAGTTGGAAGTTTCACGGCATTTCTCTGCTAACAGAAGAAAAATGCCTTTTGGTTGATCAGTTTAAATGAAATGTTGTGTGCAAGAAGTTCTGTCTAGAGGTTGTAATTTGAGTTTGGGCCTGTGGATGTGTAAGTACAGAGAAGAAGAAAGCAGTTCTGAAGTTAATTCTTCAGAAACATTTCTGTAAGCAGCAAACCCTTTTTATTACCCTTTAGTCTATGTAAATAAAAATTTGGTATTGCAAAAATTAAAAAAAAAATTCTGTGATTGATATCATGTTTTTTTACTAATGCACACATTTGTTTGCAAATGCAAAGCTTCTTTAAAAATCTATATTATCAAAGGTTTTGGGTTACTCATCCAAATGATCGAATCAGGTGTCCTAATCATTTGGCCACAGGTGTATAAAATCAAGCACTCAGACTTGCAGACAGTTTTTTTTTACAAACATTTGTGAAAGAATGTTCAGGATTTCAGTGAATTCCAGCTTGGAACTGTTATAGGAAGCCATCTGAGAAACGAATGCGGTCGTAAAATGTCCTCTCTCCTAAACATTCCACAGTCAGCTCTATCATATCCGATCGCATCTTTACATCGACTCAACATGGAAACTTGACGCCTCCGCCGCTCCTGCCGATGTGAAAAGCTGGACCAACATCATACTGAACTCTCTGGGTTAGGAATGGTATGGCACTTCTGTTCACATGTGAGTCAAGGTAGGTGAGTGAATACTTTAGTAATTTAATGTACGTGGATAACATTTTCAAAGCTGCAGCATATTCCGAGCTAAAGCAGGAAATGTGCTGATCCTGAGAGCTGTGTGTCACCACCGTGGTGAGCTCCTGCAACCACTGAGACTTTCCTTCCAAAATTCAATTCACATTCAAATTCAAAAGTGCTCCATTAACCCCTGAAGGGAAATTGAATTGTTGCAGCAGCCTGTGTGAGTCAATGGAAGTCATTAAGTCGCTGTTGAGAGTCATTATAGATTGCAGTTGCTGCAGGTAGAAATGATCTGGACTTGTTAGCATCTCTGAATCACAGAGTCAATATTTGCCTCTGCGTGTTGTACATATGTGAGTATCTATCCCTGCAGAGGCAAGTTACTTTTAAAACTTGCATCTACTGTTAGTCCATCCATTCATTATCTATACTCAGTTGATCCTGAAAAAAAGAGCCCAGAATTGACTCAGTTTTGTTTAAAAAGCACATTTAGAATTTTGCCTTTTATTATTTTGTGGTCAATTTTGAGAAACAATATTATTTTTAAATTACAAATCTCCTTCAAAGTTTATTGTTATCCATTTTTCAATGCTTACCTCTGACAAAGTTACGTCAAAATATGACAGATCTTCTGTACAACGGGATCCTTTCACAGGTTAGTTGACTTCTGTCGACCAGGTCAAGGAGCAAACACTTCACAGCTGAACAACATGCTTCAGCAGCTTTTTGTCAGATCCAATGCACCTTTTCAGAGCAGAAATTCCCGTGTGTCACTGCATGAAAAGCCACGGCTAAATTGATCATGATAAATGAGCAGGCTGCTGGTCGCTCACTCCAGCTCGGTGTCAAAACACCACAAAGTCAGAGTCTCCCAAGAGGAAGGTCAGGAGTGAGGAGATACAAGTTGTCAATTTAACTCAAGAACACCAAACCTAAGGAAGGTGACGATGGTTTAAACTTTAAATCATTCATTTACAGAACTTGACTGTGGAAAGGATGAAGAGCTCACTGTCTACAGAAAACCTGTTAATGAGGGACCAGATCAAAGAAAAGGAGATGCTCCGTTATGTAAGTCACAAGACCACCTGGTGAACTTGATTGTGTTTGCCATTTAAGGTGACACCGAGCTCAGTGGGATGCAGGTCAATGCAAATCATGTAGCATTTGAGAGATGCTGTAAAATGGCTGGCCTCTGCTCTGCTTCACAGAGTCTCTTAATCTTTCTTTAATCTGTAACTATCTATGTATCCCTGCTATAAACTGAGCTCATAAAGGGATTTTATTTCAGGATGTAATGCATTTAATAAGAAATTCTGTTTAATTTTAAAGTGTAGAGTCACACATTGCTGCATGACAAGCAGAACAGGAGAAAAATAAAAAATAAATAAATTATAAATTCCATAATAAATTTGATATTGTCTTGTCAGCATTTTAAATTGAAACAAGTATCGCGATATATCACAGAATCGATTTTTCCCTACACCCCTATAAATGAACTTTCCTACATGGTTAACAACTTTCTTGGGCTATTGGAGAATTGTAGATCCTCTCATTTGAACCTCTTGTTGTTTTTACTCTACTATACAAGCAGTGTGTTCTTCTATCTGTGACCCCTCCCACATCCCAAAAACTCACAGCCATGGCAGACTTCTATACAGTAATTCCACAACCACTTATATGTCCTAAATCAGTGTTTCCCAACCCTGGTCCTCGGGGCACACTGTCCTGCATGTTTTCCATGTTGCCCTGCTTATACACACCTGATTCAGCTCATCATCAGGGTCAGCAGAAACCTGACAATGGCGGTCATCAAACGCAGGTGTGTTTGAGCAGGGTTGGATTAAAAAAATGCCGGACAGTGTGCCTTGAGGACCAGGGTTGGGAAACACTGTCCTAAATGCTTGGTGCATATTCATACAGTTGGGTTTGAGTTACACTAGAATTTGTTGGTTTGTATATATATATATTTAATAAAAATGACTCAAACCAGGTATTAGAAGTTCCTGACATAATCTATTCTATGTGGAAATGTTGAGATCAATTGTGTCAAAATGAGATCTAAAAGGACGAGTAAAGTCAGAAGTCCACTGACTGAAACTGCTATGAGCTAATTTGCATCAGTTTTATAGAGAATTTGAAAAAATAACAGTGTTATCACATTAGCCTAAATGTATATATCGAGCGTTGACATTTGAAGTAAAGGTTTAATTACACCAACCCTGAAATCCCAGAGGTGCATTGTGTGTTAATGAGGAAAAAATTATCACTTTTAATATGGAAATATCAGTAACAGAGAAAATCTCCATTAACATTGTGGTTGGAATCACATGAAAACAGTCAATTTATAAAGATTTTCTCAGTCAGAAAGTCCCTCTCTGCTCTTGAAATACCTTTGGGTTTAGTAATGAGGTGTTTACAAGGCCACTCCAATGTCACACACTGCTGATTCTGTTTTACAAAGCCTTATAGATAAATGCAGACCTGTGTTTTCTGGAGGATTCTCGTCTCCGTTCAGCAGGTCATTACAGAGCTGTGTCACCTTCCTGCTCCTGCACTCGTCTGTCCTTCAGCGCGAGCGGAGCAACAAGAAAACCTGTCACTCAGGCTGCAGTCATGGCAGCAGTTCTGCACGCTGTCAGATGTCTTCTGATTAAACAGCAGCCAGCCACAGCCTGACTGATGTCTCTATTTGAAGCTGGAATTTTGCTTAAAACTGTTTTCCGTGTGTTGCTGTTTTGAATATATTAATAAATTAAGATCCATCTCATTTAGCTAATATGGATTTTTAATTAACTTTTTTTCGTAGTTGTGACTTTCAAGCCTTTTCTGTCTCCTGCCCTTTATCTGTACCGTAGCCTTTTGCTTCACAGCCGTTCAAGTACCCACAATGCATTGCCCCATAAAGGCTCACTGCCCTTGGCAATGGATGGGCAGAGTCAACTTAACTCCAGAGGCCTCATCTGTGTGTATGTGCGAGAGACAGTGAGAGGATGCACTGCTGTTTTCTGTCACTGCAATGCTCTTATGGAGAGCTGTTCATCTGCACTTAGATGCAAACACACACAGATGTACAGCGCACCCAGACAGCCATGCATGAAACATAGTTTGCATTAAATACTTGATGAGGTGTGTGAGGCTGTCAGGCGTCGCTCTGCAGCTCGGTGAGAATACTTGTCGCATCCAATGAACAATTTTGTCTTGTGTAATGTCTCCTGAGCCTTAATGTGGAGAATCCGCCCTGAGTCCCAACAATCTGCTTATATAAACTGCTGCTCATACTCTCATTATTGGTGGATAGCAAACAGCATTCAAAGGATTTGAAAGGTTTTGGGAGTTGAACACAAATTTCTGACAAGTTTAATGTCAGTATGGTTAAAAAAAAAAAATTAAAAAAAAGGAAACTTTTCATTTGAAAGAATGTATGCTACCGTAGGGCTATCTTGTCCTAAACTTACACAAACGTATGCCAATATTAATTTTGCATTTATTCAACATACCTAAAATCACTGTAATCAAATCTTGGTGATTGCCCCGCCCCCATTGATCCCAGGTTTCTTCTGATTGATTAATGTGGGGACTCATGATAATTACCTGGTTCAGGTGTGTCCAGCCAATAAGAAGCTGCCAGAACAGAGTACATTGGAAAACATGCAGGAAGGTGGCTCAAGGACCAGGGTTCCCTACCCTTGTGCTAATGTATCAGGATGTAACACAGACTTTTTAAAAAAATTTTTTGTTTGAAATTTGACATAATCAAAGAAGTTGCAGTTCCCCAAATGACCACTGGAGGCCTGTTTTGGTGAGTAAATATTTTTCATTAGCTGCGTTTCCATTACACATTTGAACAAAACTTTATCGAAACGCTAGTAATTTTGAAAAAATGTATCGAAAGGACACTGTTTCTATTAAATCATCATTTTGCGATAAAGTACAAACCAACTCACGCGATGAGTCATTAAAAACACGACGATGAATGATAACAAGTTTTTTTTTTTATTTGATTCACTAAAAAAGGAGATTGTGGTGACGTCACAGTTCTCTCTGGTGCTATGCAGCCATACATTATGAGCCACATGGCAGCTCGGATGAGGAAAACAGACATTAATAGATCTTAGTGTCTGCAACTGCATGCATTGGGATGGAGAAGAGCAGAGAGCTAAAAAAAAAACTATATTTTCAAGGTGACAATTGTGTTTTTTTTTCCAACTGTATTTTTCATCATTCTTACAGTTCACACTGTTTTGAATAAATAAATACTTTTTTTCCTTACACATGTCCTCCATTATCAGGAAAATGTTAAAAGAACACATTAAGCTTTCCAAAAACACTATTTTGATCAGAGTGGGTGTTTAAGCTGGTGTCAACCCATTGCTTGTCACTGATTCAAACCCTACTAATCACAGTCATTGAGTCATTGGGTGAAACATTTAGCCTGACAATAGCCAAAATGATAATGACCCTGTAACTAACTTTAAACAAAAATGACATCCAAGTGTTTTTTTTTAATACAGAATTTGGTTAAATTATTTTAACCAAATAATGAATTCTAAAGCAAATGCTATAAAAGAACTGAACTTGAAAGAATTTCTGCTGAAACCGTCAGGAGTGCCCCATCTTTTACTAAATAAAACAGGATCACATTAAATAGAAGTTCAGTTTATGTTGCAAAAATAGTATTAGTTTTAAGTAGGAAACACAAGCAGAAAAAAGAGATTGATCATACAGACTTTATTGATCCATTCATGCTCACCAAACTTCTGGGCAGACTGTTTTTCCTCAACAAAAATGCCACACAGTTTCCTCCTTTGTCACAAATGTAAACATGTTGTTCTTTTCCCTCTTTGTGGGAGGAAACTGTCACCCACTCAGCAGTTAATAGGATAAGGGCGGCATTATGTTGCATTTGATATGCTCCAGAGGTGTGAAATTTAAACTCAGAATGATGTTGCTTTCAACCTTTGAACACTAGATGCTGAAAATGGAAAATGGAGGCTAGGAGATGTGCTGGATGCAGAGAACGGCTGCAACCAGCAAGCAGGTCTGGGTTAGCATAGAGCTTTGTTGTTTGGACTCAACTTGAAGCTGCTGTTTCATTTTGCAAACGACTCCCTCGACCCCTGAAAGCGATGTGCACTGTAGAATTCTGGGATACATTGGTCCATCGGGAGACAATGGCAGGTTCAGGGAAGAGCTCATTTCAGCACCACATTTATAGAGACATTTTTAAAACCTTATATGTGCAAATGCAGCATGCTCTGTTTTTATTAGAACTCCCAGTTTGTGCATAACTAAGGGTGTGTTTTGGTGGGTTGACTCAACAAAACTTTGATTTTATTAAGTTGGTCAAAGCAAGCTGCAGTTACCTCTTTTCGTGGTTCAATGTTGCTGTCAGCCGAGGCTGATATCAGCTGGTGTACATGTGTCTGTATGGTCAATACTCCAGAGACTGTTGTTTGATTATGAAGATGTAGAACAATCTAAAACAACAAATTAAAGAAACCAGCTCACAAATTGCCTTAAAAAAGAACTACTTCAAATATACAGTAAATGAACCATGTTGCTTAAATCTGTTTTTAAAAATCTAATTAAATTGCCAGTGTCTGGATTGTTCCAAGCAAACTACTTTGATGCAAAGTACAAACATATTGTAAAAGATGTAAAAGGAGCAGATTCATAAGTTTTCTTCTTTGTTTCCTTTATTTTCCCCTGTATTAGAATTTCTGCAAGACGTTTTGTGGAAATGAATAGAAATAAAGAAATTAAAACATTTATTTATTTGCAACTGTAGAGTTTGAATTTTATAAATAAAAAAGTGCAAACTGAAGGAATCATAATGTCCTTTTTAACATTTATCTTCAAGTTAAAGATTTCTTATATTTTACATCCTGTGTGTTGAACAAGTTAAAGTGTGACTAATGAAATTTATAGAGGAGAAATGATTTGATGTGTAATAACCAGCAGTTTAAAAAAATAATCACAAAAAAGCAAAGGCTGCCCCTCTCATTTAGTTCTCTGATTTCTGGAGCAATGATACCGATTTCAAGTCCTCCTCTGTCTTGTAAGTCCGTTCTAATTCAAGGCATTCGTCTGATTCATGTGTCACATCACATCCAGTCCATCCTGTCTTCAGCTGACATTTCTCAACATTGGAGCTGTTGTCGGTTGTATTTTTCTTTTTTATATTGTCTTTAATCATAATTAAAAGACCACAGGAAAAGCTTTACAATGGATTGAAAGATGATTGGAGAGGGACTTTATTTATTTATTTTTATTTAAAATAGCAGGAGCTCAAGCAAAAAACACCTCAGGACTAGGGCTAAAAAGGGTTGAAAAAATGACTCTTTATGTCATTTTCCAGAAAACCCACTTTGCAAAATTGTACGCAAATGCAGAAAATTGCACGTTACTTATTCAGGATTTAAAGGTACTTTACCAAAATCTGTACAAACAGCAGTATTTAAATGAGTCTTAAACACTCACTATAGATTGTAAGTTAAATATGTGCAATGGAGAATAAAGAATGAATGCAAGTAGCATGTTGTTGATGGAACACCTTAAAAAGTCCGAAGCCCTTAAAGATAGGCGGATGTTTATTAACAGGGGACAATTATTTTCTTTAAAAAAAGCCCAGCAAGAAATGTTTGAGAAACACTGATTTAGGCCAATTTCAACAATTTTTCAACAACTTTGGATGACTTTATAGGGCAATTATGTTATTTGTGATGATTTACAATTTGGGCTCCCAGGGTATAAAGGAAATCTCAGTACCAGATTTGCATGTTGTATTTATTTGTTTTTTGTTATTTTGTATTTTGCATTAGTCACAAGTTATTCCACATCATTAATATATAACTACATGATGGAATGAGCTTACAGAAGGTAGAAAACAAGAACAAAATGCAGTGAAAAATATGTTAAAAATTTCAGCAACATATTTTTGTTTAAAATAATGCTATTTATTAACATAGGTTAAGTATAACAGATTTGTTATTAAATTATGTTGTATTTTAAATGTAAATTAAAAAGATACTTTTCATGCCAGAAAATGAAATTGGAATTTGAGTTGATTGAAGTAAACTAATTCAATTTCAAATACTCATTCAAATTAACTAACTTTCTTCTTTTCCTTTATGTTACATCTTTTTATTCTGCCTTATTTTACCACAACTTAGGTGTACTTTTAAAAAAGATTTTAAATGGCTTTGTACCAAATTTTGGCTACTAATATTTTCTCTTACACTGTTAATCTGTATTGTTCAAACATTAAATCTGTGATTTTTTTTTTTTAAATCATCACATAGCAATCTCAAACCTCATGAGATCCAGAAAATATTTTATTGTCGATAAAGTTTTAAGGAAATTTTCATAAAACTTTGCACGCATAATCCAAAAGCTAATGCAGAGTGTCCATAATTTAATAAATAGAAACTCATTTTTATTCTAGAATCTAAGCAATTTTTAATTTTAATCAGATTCAAATCAGTTAGAAGTTTATAAAAGCTTTTCATATTAGTATTTCTTCTCATAATGGCATCAGAATCTTCAGAAATTCTGCAAATACACTTATTTAAAAACTTGTTTTAATGCAAAAGTACCAAACTTTCTGAAGCCGACATTTGCTTTGTTTATTTATTCGCCATTTTGCTGAACTAGAACTTTTTTTTTTTTACACCATCAGAAGAAAAATCAAATTAACCACACAGGTTTCCTCACTGAATGAATTACTGCTCTTATTGGCCAAAACTATTGAGATGAAATGCTTTTTAATCCCAACTGTCGACTTAATGTTGAGTCAGCAGTTCAACATTTGCTCTTTGAATGGTACCTTTGGTACCTTGATGGATTTGACCAACACAGTAGAGCAGCTTACTAGTGATGGTTGCAGGAAATGCTAATGAGATTTCAAGGATGCCTGCTCCCCCAGCTACCATCATGTCCTGGTCTAATGTTGCTCATAATTTATGGCAAAAATAATACTACTAATAAAAACAGCTGATAAACCCAATAAAGATTATTGCCTTCCAGAAGGACTGCCAGCACTTTGCCGAGTATCAACCAGTGTCCAACCTTAGAATTAAGTGTCAAACATATATAGATTTACTTCCTCCCCAGAGCAGCTGACATTTCCAAATAAGGATCTACAGTATGGTCGCTATAGATTCCAGCAGCAGCAGGTGACCTTCTGTAGAGAAAGCACTTGCACACAAGACAGCATTGCCACATAACCAGTCTGTTTTCTTGCCACGGTAATATTTGTGATACTTTTCCTCTAGTCAGAGCCCAACTTTTGCAAAGTTAGCAAATACAGCTGCAGGAGAAAATTACTTGGAATTACTTGGTTTTATACATAAACTGTTTATTAAAAATATTAAAACATACCTTGGTTTGATTTAAGCAGACAATACTCTTTTAGGATTTAGATTACAAAAAATTTCTTTTACAAAAAGAAATTTTACAAAATTTTCTTTACATATGTCCTCTATCATCAGAAAAATGCAACAAGAACATGTTAAAATCACCAAAATCATCAGAGTATTATTAAACATTAATCTGCCAGTAACATTATTGGATTTTATTAAATATTTTGACTACAGACTGAATACATACTGAATACAGATTAGAATGATTGATAGTGCTTTACTTTACTCTAGTTGTATCCACAAATACCATCAGATTAAAGGATCGAGGTAGTTAGACACAGACATGGAGCTGAAACGTATTGCCAGATTAACACGAGCAGCTCAGAGACAATCTCCAGCTGTGTAACTGAACAGTAATACTGTACACTTCCTGCTCCAACATTTAAAGTTCCACTCACATAGCCACGTGTGTGACTGTGTGTGTGTGTATGTGTGTTCGGTGGTTAAAGTGTAAAAGCCAACACTGTGAAGGATTTTCCATGAAACGACTATAAAGCCCAAGAAAGAGAATTTAAAAAGGAATATTAAAGTGAAAATGGGGAGATGAGGAAATGAGAGCACAGAAACGTGTGAGGCAGCGGGGTAAGAATGGGAGACTAAAACAGGGGAACCTTCACTTTCCTTAAATACTCCTGCTGAGATGCAGCTTCTCTGATCAAACCGCCAGAGAAAAGGTGAGGGGGCGCGTGTAGGATGAAGAGAGAAGGAGAGCCAAGGAAAAAGAGACCGCTGAGCGCACAACGAGAGCAAGAAAGAGACAGAGAGTGAGCAGTTGTCACATTAAAATAGTGAAAGCCGCGATGGCATGAACAAAGATTTGACTTTTGCTCGATGTTAATGCTCCCTCCGCTCTCCAGCTCTCCCTCTGTTTTTGGGGGAAAAGCTGTCACATTTCGTTTCATCAGAGACCAGCTGTACCTGTAACACCAGCTGAAACACTGTCATCCGCCCACTTGTGCTGGGCGGATGACAGTGACGGCCGCCATCTTGGAGATCTAAAGCAGGGAGACACACCCTTTAAAAGGCTTCTGTACCCACTGAAGTGTAGTCACTGCTTGCACCTCACTCTAAGTATTTCATAGGGAGTTAAACGTCTATGTGCACATACTCATATACACACATTTAACACCAGGTCATATTCAAAATAAAGTCTCTAACTGAAATCTATGCCCATTTAAGATCAGAAAATATGCAACTTGTTTTGTGATGCTTTTATTTTGAAGGTATAAGTTAGCATTCACTCAGAAAAAAAAAAAAAAAAACTCTTTAGATTTGCTTAAAAGACTCGTGTCAACCCAGGGGTCTGCAGCCTTCAACTAAAGAAAGAGTCTTCATCACCCCTTTAAAAAAATAAGACACTAATTTGTATTTATGCCACCATTTTGAATGAATAAAACACAAACATTAAAAAGAAAACAGCCTTTTTTTTGTTTTACTTATGACAGAAGTTTCTTTCAAAATAAGAGACACCCTGTCACATATGATAATCCCAAAGCAGCAAAGTAGTATTAGTAAGTGTAATGTCAACAGAGATTAAATAAAAATAGTTAATTTCACTGTTGTTGGCACATCTCTGCCAGAAATGTAAATTTAACAAACTAAAACTAAATTAAGTGACCCCTGCCATATTTTTCAAATGCACTTAAAATTCAAGATTTAAAAAAACAATAGTGTTGCATGCAGCCACACTGAGAAAGTCAGCTAGGAAATCCCACAAAGATAAATATTCTTAGTTTTCTCCTCAAGAGTGTTGACTAATCCTTTCTTATTCATTGAGTAAAGTTAATATTGAATATATTTAGTAATATATATGCAAACATTTTTAAAAATGTGTGAAAATTCAGAAATAGTTGAATAAAATCAGCAAAATACCCTTTAGTAAAAGTAAGAACAACCAATGTTATTTTTTTTTTATTTTTGAGTCACCTAGACATTTCTTATCTTGGAAAGTTGCACAGTATTTACGCGATAAACATTAAATCAGCACATTCTGAAAAAGAGGAAAACGGCTTTTCATAACAGCTTTCCACCAATATGCAACACTTTACCAACATGTATAACAGCACAAAGCTGCTTTTATCTGCAACAGAATCAACTGATTTTGCCTTAATTGTGCATTGACTTCATTACTGTAAAGTGTTGCAAGTCTGCTTTCCTTTGCTTCAGAATCCGCTGGAATAACTTTAATTGCATTAAAGGTAAAAGTGTTACAAAAGAATGTCAACACTTAAGCTAAAACTCCAATGCTAAAAAGTTAAAAGCTTTTCTCTGTGACTGCTGAATGTGACACTTTATCTGCAGTTTCCTGCATGAAATGCTGATAACGTGGTTCTATAAAGGTATTTTCCTTTTGTAATTCATGTAAGCTGGAAAATAAAGGAGGGGAACTAAGGAGTTTTGAATAAAACTGAATCTGAAAAACTTTCTTCTCAACCATGTTAATGACCCACTCCAATAAAAATCATGTTTCTAACACGTTGCTGTGTCGATTTCCTAATGATGGAGGACATATATAAAGAAGATCAACATTAAAATGATATTTCTGAGTATTTCTCTCTCCAAAATGTTATGAATCTTGAGCAGACAAAAAAAATGCTGTTAAAAACAGTTTATTTATGACAGAAAATATGCTGGGTAGGACACAAGCTCCCCGCATCCACCTGCAGACAAACAGATCCGTGTACGTCTTCATTTTCCTTGTCAGAGCTGGCAGCTGCATCTACACTGTATGGCCGGATCACTCCAATACTGCACCAATTATTGTTGCACCGATAATGTAATGTTGGAGTTTTAAGGGGCTTTAAGCTCAAGGGAGAGAGTGTAAAAAGAGGGATGATGGGAATTAGAGGCTTAACAGTTCCACCCACAACTCAGAAGTTAATTTTTAATTAACTACAGCAGCTCTGCAGAAACTATGTCCTAAAAAACTAGACTTTTTCTTTTTAATTGGCTAAAAAGAGCTTAATCATATTTTAGTAAAGTTTATTTTTTTATTAGGTATTCAACAGGTTTGGGCACATTTTCGACTCAAGTAAATTAACAAGTCAGTCCAAACTTTGACTGAAGAGTTTAAGCACTTAAAGTGGGATTTTCCCTGAGCTGTTTTTATTTAAAGATTAAATTAAATATTTTTCATTTGTTTACAATGTGCTCTGAGTTGCTTTAAGTCTCTGTCTCACATATTGTGTTGCTGCATCCTTACAAATTCAGGCAAAGGGAACTGTTTTAATGTTCATAAAAACATCACCCATTATTGATGTAATGGTATTTTAATTTTTGCCTGAATCGAGCGTTTCAAAGCATCAATAACTGCACATAAAGAACAGCAAATACTCTATTAAAAACCAAGTGACAAAGTATTAAATATATCTGACAGTGCAATGCTGAATAGATGGTGATTAAAATGAGTCAACACAAAGCTGTGGCTGTTTTATTTATGTTAGATCTTTTTATAAGGTGAAAACTGGATGGAAATCAAAAATTATTATGATTCTGGAGACAAAGATGCATGATGGCAGTGAATCAGGCTGCCGAGGAAACATGACGGTTTTTTTTCAGTCTAAAGAAGGTAAATGAGATGGGAGGCAGATTGTAATGTCTGCTTTTGTGCTCAGAGCACATCTGCTGTCGCATAAAACGCTGCATGGTTGGATTTGAACTTTAGCTCAGTAGCAAGATTATTTCCTGTGTCGGTTTGGAATAGTGACCTTAAAACTTTCAATTAGGCAGTATTATTATGGTTCTGTCAAGGTGACATTTACAAAAGATTTCAGCAATTTGCTATGAATGAAGTAAGAAAAAAAAGTATAATGCTTCAGCTTCTCATGATAGGTTGATTCTGGAACTTTGTTCAAATTTTAGACTGTTTGTTTCCCCTGATAACATGGAAGAAAATTTCAGAACTTTGTGTTTGGTCTGTATTTGGACCGATGCCTCCCGGACATTTCTACTCATAACTAAAAATTGTAAGCAAAACTATTTGATGAAAGATCACCTTAGTCATTGGCCAGGGATTACATTTACTAGGGTGGGCAATACAACAAGAGAAATATTTTGGAACTCCTGTGCTTTGCAATCCATGTTGGGACACTTCACTTATTCAAACTTAATATTTCACTGACCAATTTTGAACGTCTGTATAACGTCAGGTTCAACACTTTTGACTTCTTACTTCGGTACAGGAGAGGCATTCTGCAAGGCGGTTACTGAGAAGAGGGTTTAAGAAACTACCCTGATAAGTTTTTATGACAGACAGATTGTTGGGAGAACAGTGTGAGAAACAATGTGTATCATGTTAGAAGTTGTTTTAATGAGCCTGCATTAATCCGACCACATTTCAAAGAGTTGCTGAGTCTCATTGTTGCTCCGCTACTTTGCTAACGTTCTATTATACCCGGCTACGGTGGCCAGTTGGTTCAGTTGTTCTGAGCACGAAGCTTATTCAGACTGAGGAAACTAGGAGTGATCTGGATCTTGATACAATTGGAAACAAACCAGGACTACCTCGAAAGATAGGTCTGAGGGGAATTCCTGGTCGTGGTCCTGGGCCAGGGTCCATTAAGGTCTATTTCGATTCAATCTAAAATCTTTAATCTACTGCAGATGCATCATCAATAAAGCTTTCAATTAAACTCCCCACTTTTTCCTCTCAGCCACTTACAAACATAGTGTCACCATTAAACTCATTGTTGTCTTCCTGCATTCTAGATGGTTCTCCACCAGGATTGATACTTTTGGACCGTCTGGCCCTAAATCACCTTCAGCCTCTATAGGTTCTGGGGTTTATTCACACATGGTCTGTGCTTATCACAACCATGCAAGAGGTAATCAATCCAGAGCCGAACCACCAAAATTTATGGATTTATTTCATGCACATCTGTCTGTATCATAAATAAATCTATCCTCACATTCCTAAGATCTCTCCTTATTGAAATTCATGTCAGGAACGGTGGACTAGAGGATCTGAATGCAGAAAACAGACTTGTAGACAGAACCTCAATTCAAAGTCATAAAAGTAATGACAACAAGCAAAAGATGTGTTGAAACATTTTTTCAGGAAAAACCAGAAGCAGCACTTGATATAGAGATGAAAGAAGCTAGTCAAGAAGTGAAAAGCTAAAGATCAAACTGTTAATTTGACAGAGGGTCAATAAGTTTACATGAAGCAGCTGCGATGAGGGAAAGCTGAAGCCTGATGTTGTTGAAGCACGAACAGAAAACTAGACTACTAAACAACCTGGACACAAAAAAAAACAAAATTAAACACAAAATCAAATCCCTCATTTAGGAAGTTGATTATGCTCCTTATGAACAGGAAAGACTGATATAGACGTGTGCTGGGGTGTGAATGTACTCCTATATTTTAGAAGATATCAACAGTGAGCTGGGAAATGCTTTATTCTTCTTTTTTTCCTCTTGTGAGTCATAGAAATAAAATGCAGTGCTTGAAAACAGTCATTACTAGAATGAAGCAGGACCATTGTGTTCACTAGCAGTTTTATTTGTATCTCAGGCTTGCAAGTCCTGGAAGGGCTGTAAACTGTGTGCTAGTAAATGTGCGACGTTAACTCTCCCCTTGATGACGAGGTAAATGTGTGAAGCCCCGTAGAGTCTTATTGTGATTTAACCCTCACAATCACTCACGCTCGTGCCTTTTTATGACTCGTGTCAGTACAGCATACGGGCGCACCTCCCCACATGCCCCCACTGTGTAAGCGCTTCGACTAACATGAGGCTGTGAATTTCACCAGGCAGAGTTACATGTCCTGTGATAATCCAAACTTTAAAGAAATCTTTCTTCAGCTCTAAGCCTGCTCGAGGGAAAATGGGAATAGATCATCACAGCTGAGGTACTGACTGCACTTCCTGACTAGAGGCTTAAACGTTCAACAGTCATTCTTTTTTAAAATTTTTTTTTTTAGGTATAAAATTAACTTAAGCACAAAAAATAATATTACTAAGTAGGGGGTGTGTATTGGCAAGAATCTGACGATGCGATACATATCACGTATATCCTGAGACTGTACCAGAACAATTTTTCACATTTTTTTTTTTAAAGAGTTTGACTTAAAAGAAAAAAACTAAATCATGCTAAGTAGTACATGTCTCATAACAACAAAAACCGCAAGGCTGACTGAACCAACGAGACTGAACATTTAACCCCAGCTGGTTTTTGCGAGATCTTGTTCTGGTGTAATGTAGATATGGTCAAAGTGTGCTGTGATGCCAACCAGTGGTTGGGGGTTCAGGCAAGAAAAGTAAGACACTGAAGGACGCTCACAAATAATTAATTAAATATCGTCTTGTCAGCATTTTAAATAGATACAAATTGATACAAATATCGCGATGTCTCACCAAATTCATTTTCCCTACACTTCTGTTGATAAGTCAAGCGGTCACCAGATGTGTATCTTTACACTGCAAATTCTTAACCTTGAGGAATTTAAACGGCTCTTGTTAAAGAAAAGTGACTTGTTTTCTGTCTCGCATAGAAAATAATCTTATTTAGAAAGTTTTTTTTTTTTTTTTTTAAAGCAAAAAAATCTTAGTTTAAGAAAACATGTCTTATAGAACAGAATTTTGTTCCTAAAACAAGAAATTTGTTATGTGGCTCTTACCCCATTGGCAGATTTCTTATTTAAAGAACATTTTCAAGTCTTAGAAATTACTGATTTATTTCTAAGAACATGTTTTGGTAGTGTGAGTTTTGATGCACACAAGTTTTCTAAAAACATGATGTTTAGCCTTTTTTTTGTTCATGGTTGTCTGCGGTCTGTGGAGGGTTGTAGACAGGAGTGCATGTTTGTTTTGCAGTTCCCCTGTGGCTTGTGCAGCCACCTTAAGGGACGCTGTGAAAATGAAAAGTGCAATTGTTGTGCTTGTGGTAAATCATAAAGTATTTCTGAGGCAAATCCCAATCCCACCCATCAAGAATAAAAAATAACCCTTCACCATGCACTGGGCCTCCTGTCCATCACAGGGACACATGCAAGCTAACAGCAACAAGCAGAGTCCTAGTCAGTCAGCGTCCATGCACTCCACGTGCATAGTCTGATATTTTAACCCTAAACCCAGCAATCAGAGCCGTTTCCACATTCTTGATTGCAGCCAAAGTACTTCTGTGCGTAGGAGATGTGTTTGATGCTTTTCGTCCTCACACAGTCTTCTGATAATCCTGTAAATGTGTTTTGTACACGAGTAAATCTAATTTGAACAACCTCTGTGTAATGGAAACCCTGCAGACCCCCTGCGGTCTTTGGTGCCCCACTTAAGGGGGCGCTGCCTCCAGGCTGAAAACCACTGCCTTGGCAGACGCTGCTGAAAGGCTTCTAGGATCTGTTTCAGAAGTTCACGTGTCCATCTTTTGCATCAGAATTTCCCGTCACTATTCATTCAGATGATTTAGTTGTCCTAAATAGCCGTGGTTGTGAACAGCCACAAATCGGTTAAAAACACAGAAAATCTATGTCCAGCTGTTGAGTGACTTGACTCTGTCCTCTGAGTACTTTAAAACATCAGCTAATTAGGATTATTGCCAAAAATCAATGCAAAGTTTAATGAAAACAAAACTAAATTAATGATTGATCCGGATGAACAATATGCAAGAACCTGAAGCATTTGAAAAATGATGAAATGTGAAGTTAATTGGCACAGTTCTGTTGGTGATTTCTGAAGTATTTTCCCCCTCAATCTGATGCCGAAGGCTGCTTTATGTTTTCAGGTTTTCTTGTGTTCTCTTGGTAAGCTCTCCTTGTTTAACACAAACACTATTTATGTCACAAATGTCATTGAGTACTTATCCATGTTTTATTTTTTTTTGCTTGTTTTTCAGTTACAGGGGGTTCACATGTTTGTCTTTCTGAAAGTATATACACTCACTATATGAAAATAGCAGATTGTCCATAAATATTTAATTTCTGCAAACAGCAGACATCTGCAGACATCTGCATATACAATGTATGCAGAACACTGAAGCAAAATGGCAGATTTTCTTGTGGTTTGTTTGTTCATTTTTAGATTTTCTCAAGTACTGCATTTTTTGGAGTATAAGTTTTAGCTTTTTGCACAGTTTGGCCAGGGGAGCGACTTATATTCAAATGTAGCTTATTTGTGACTTTTTATTTTTTTTTTTTAATAAAAAGCCTATTTTGTTTGTTATTTTCCTACTAACAACCACCAGAGGGCACTGCAGGTGTATGCATGAGTATTTGCTACTGACATCAACATAGAAGAATGTCCAAAGGACTGTTGGAGAAAATTAGCTTATCCAACTCTACAACTACGTATTTGAATAGTGTTCATCCAGATAGAACTGGGGGACAGATTGAGGCGAGGTCCACAGCCAAGATGAGCCAGAGGCATGGTCCACAGCCAAGACGAGCCAGAGGCATGGTCCACAGCCAAGAGCAGGAGCACAGGCAACCCACCTGGAATCTGAAATATTTTTCGCTCCCCCAGAGAGGAGTGGGAAAGATTTCAGATTGGGCGATAGAAGATTGGAAAAACGTTGCCTGGTCTGATGATTCACCATGTCTGCTGTGACATTTAGATGGTTGGTTCAGAATTTGGTGTCAACAACATGAAAGCATTGATCCATCCTTGTTAAACAGTTCAAGCTGGTGGTGGTGGTGTAATGGTGTGGAGAATGTTTTCTTGACACACTTTGGGCTCCTTAGTACCAACTGAGCATGGCTATAATGCCAAAACCTACCTGAGTATGGTTGATGAATATGTCCGTCCTTTGACCGCAGTGTATCATCCTTTGATGGCTACTTCCAGAAGCATAATGTGTAATGTCATAAAGTTGGAATCATTTAAGACTGGTTTCTTGAACATGTCAATGAGTTCACTGAACTCAAATGATCTCCACAGTCACCAGATCTCAATCCAATAGATCACATTTGGATGTGGTAGAACAGGAGATTGACATCATGGAAGTGAAGTTGATAAATCTGCAGCAACTGCGTGATGCTATGATGTCAACATTGACGAGACTCTCTGAAGAATGGTTCCAGTACATTGTTGAATCTATACCACCAAGGATTAAGGCAGTTCTGAAGGCAAAAGGAGGCCCAACTTAGTACTAGCAAGGTGTACCTAATAAAGTGGCCAATATTTGTATTACGTTACTATGATTTTCCTTTAAAGATGAAACTTGGTCCTATATTTTGTTAATTAGATTTCTTGGTAAAGTGTGACTTTTCTATGCTTTTTTTCATATTTCTTATACATTTTTTGACCTTTGCGACTTAAACCCCAGAGCAACTTATAGATAGAAAAATTCTGTAATTTCTTTGGTCGACCTTTGATTGAAGAGCTGAATAGGGTACTTAAAGTTTGTTTTTTTCATCTGCTAAGTGGTTAACCTTTTTAATGTTTTTTTCTTTTATGTTGACTGATGCTCAGTGCAAAAAGTCGATGATGGATTACCAGAGTTATTGGATACTAAGCTGCTTCCTAGGTCACTCTGGCAGCACAGGCTTCTTGACTGTGTCTCCAGACGTAGCCAACTTACAAATCCCAGCATAAAACATCAGGTTCAAGTCACACAATCACTCCAACCCAAAATAATTTCTGATGTGTTATTTCAATTGAACTGAGCTAATGAATTAAAGCCTTTGACCTAACAAGTTGATTAATATATCTCTTACATATAAGTTAATCACTTCCAGCTTGGAATTTTTGTGTGCCCTGCAAAGAGTCAACACATCGTACGACCTCATTAGCATGGACCCTCATGAGTTCACGTGTCATGCATTTATTCATGCATTAATTCATGCTGAGTCTTGCATTTATTATTACATGAATTACAGATAAGTCACGAACGCTCATATTAAAGTGTTGCGCTGCGTTACGGATGGTTTTCATCAGAGTCCTTGGCTCGCAGAGAGGCTGTCCTCTTTCAGTCAGTCTCCCTTTAAGAAGTGGACGAGCTTTTAGGGTCAGGAGGGACGTGGGTTAAAAATAATGCAAATGCAGTAATGCTTCCATTGTGATACTCACTTATATATTCTGAATTCATAATTCAAGCAGCAGGAAAGAACAAAGAAAGCCTTTGTTTTTCTAGCGGAGACTTAGCCCACTGTGTGATTGAAGGTGGACTCCCACCAACAAACACAGAACACACACTCAGGCAGTATGATGGAGCTAAGATGAAACCTACAGTTAATGCATGCTGCTATTATAGATCTTTTTGCACAATTTCTTGGAAGTTTGGGAAGTAAAGTCCATATGAAAGTGCTCTGGTATTCTGAGAAGATGCATTTAAATTACTCATTCAGCAGCATTGATGGCAAAAACACGTGTACACAAATAAAAGTACTTATGTATCTGTTAAGAATCAGATTGTTTCTTATTTTCCATAAGTCTAAACATAATATTTTATGATGCTTGTTTGTTTGAGCATGACATCTTATTGAACTGTTTTTGATAACAAAATGGACTATTTTCTGATAGTTGTAATAATTATCTTTTTTGATGAATGTATGTACGTTCCCTTGGCAGATCCAACAACCATTAGACTCTGCAATGCAAAAATTAAGCCTGTAGAGAGACAAACACACTGACTGGAATTCTTTCTGCCCAACTCAACACTATTCGAAAACGGCAATCGGAACAAATTAAAATGTCAAGCTCTTCTCGATGCACCCATTGTAAAACCCAACCTGCCAATCAAAAAATGTTCTCTAAATATGCACTAATTTAATCTCAGAAAAAAAAAAAAAAAATTCAAATTGCTCCCTCAGATATGTATGGGGAAAATTATAAACGCCATAAACATTTTTTTTAAATCTACACGTATGTTAGGTATAAATTTTGACTTTAACAGGTAAGTCAATTGAAAATTGTTCCTTTCTACAGTCTGCTTCTAACAGTTTTTAGAGCACCAACATTTGGAGAAACATCCTGATTTTCTTCAAATGAAAGTAAGAGAGGTGGGGCGTTGGTGAAAACAACATTACATTGTTTTTTTTTTTCAAAAATTCTATGAAAGTTGCAAGAAATAGTTTGAAACATTATTGGGTTCACCCATAGATCCATAGTATGACAAATCAAAAAACCCTCAAATCTGAGCAAATTTGGGTTAACCACTTAGCAGATGAAAAAAAAAAAAAAACTTTTACTTCCAGGAAGGGGCTCTTCCCCACTTTCATTCGTGTGAGGATGTGAGGGCCCGCTCATTTTAATGGATTGGGAGGGACTCGTAGACAGAGCACATGGTTTTTAGAGTAATGGTCGGAGATCCGCGAATGGATCAAAATACAACTTTGGGGTTGTTTTTCGTGAGGAATAAACCTTAGAATACACTTAAAATCTCAAAAAGGCTGATTTTGCATGATAAAAGTCCCCTAAGCTTAATTTTAATCATATAATTCATGAGAAAAATGTAAAAGAAAATTAAAAATACCAAAAACATGATTTTCATTGGTCTTTAAGGGGCCAAGCCTAGCTCCTGAACAAGATCCAGAAACATAGCTTAAAACCCTGTCAAACCCAGACTTGTCCATCACATTGTCAGTTAGTAAGCATGATTCGTCACTCCAGAGAATCCTCTCTACTGTCCAGTAGTGTCTGATTCACTCTAGTATGTCCCAACCTCAATCCTTAGGTGCCCCTGTCCTACATGTTGACTCAGTTATTTGAAGGTATGTTGACATAGAAAAAAGGAATATGCAGGGCAGGGGTACTCGGGAACCAAAGTTGTGAAACACTGCTTTATATCACTGCATCCAACGTCTTCGCATTGCTCTTGTTGTAAGCTTGGATGCAGCTGCTTGGCCGTAGAAGCCCACTCTTTAAAGCTCTTCAAGCATCTGATCTTGAGCTGATCTGAAGGCCACATAAACTTTGAAGGTCTGTGGTGACTCACTCTGCAGAAAGTTGGCGACCTCTGTGCTCGGTGCCTCATCATCCCCTGATCCCGCTCTGTCAGTGACCGTGACCTCTCACTTCATGGCGGAGGTGCTGTCATCTCCAATTGCTTCCCCTGACACTTGACTACGGAATATTTAGTTGCGTGGAAATCTCATGATTGCTCCTGTTTTACAGGTGGCATCTTGCAGCAGTCCCAGGCTGGAATTCACAGAGCTCCTGATCGCAGCCTTCACTGATGTTTGGTAAAGCAGATTTTATCTTGTACACTTTTGACCATAGAAAGGATTAGAGCACTTGAATTCAATTATGTGAGTAAATGTTTTTAGCAATTAAGTATTTGTTGACAATCATTTTTAACTAATAAACCATATTTACAAAGATTGCACAGATGTACAAGTTACCCATGGATCTTGTCATGCATGGCGTAGATGCAATAAGGTAACTAAAGGCACATGGGTGCAGGTTTATTGCATTTGTGAACAGATAGCAAGACTGCTGGTCCTTTGTGGGGTTAAATCTGGATTAGCTGAAAGATCCATGCTAATGAACATTGTGTTTTTTTGTTATTTTTCTCATGATGGGGAATACATATTTAGAAAAAAAAGCATAAAATAGCATTTCTGAGTATTTCTTTATTCAAATTGTTGTGAATCAGAAGCAGACCGAAAAATGGCTTTTAAAAAAGATTGTAGATGTGATGTAGAAATTACTTTTATTACTATTACGCAAAGGTGAATTTCTAATGAACTCCTGTTCTTCTGCAGAAACTATATCTTAGAAAACACATTTTTTCATTGTATTAAACACACAGAAAATACTTAAAATAGATCAAATAGATGACCAGAGTGGGTCAGTAAAGAAACCCTGTCAAACAATTCTGTCCTCTCACCTGTTTAGGGAACAGTTTGGGTGTGTGTTATTTTTCTTTTCCATGATGTCTTAACAAAAGTCAATCTTAACATCTTAACAAACAAAGGTTCACAATTCATGCATTAGCCAGTTTCTGTTGGAAAGCACCTGGTCCCTCTGTATGTGCAGACCAGCGTTTGCACTAAACTTTAGGTGGGATTTTACATCTATGCAAAAAAATAATAATAATTACATGTAGTGGTCAATGCAATCGTCTGTTGTTCAAGGCAAAGTCTCCAAGATATAAAGTGTTGGCGTCTGCTGTGTGGCTTAGATGTCTTTGCTTTGATGTAAACTTTTTTTTCATCTCAAACCTTTCTGAAGTCTTCTTATTTGAACGAGACACTGATGCTTCTTGGAAGTTTTTCTTCTTTTCATCAGACAAACAACAGTGTAACTTCTAAGTCACTTACATCTCCTGTCTTCCTCTTTCTAATGGGCTTAAGTTTTTTCATCAACTTGACCATGTTGTCAACTGGTTGGTTGATGTTTGCATCGATTGTAAATTTTTTGTTTGTTTGTTTGTTTCTTATTGGTTAGGCAAGAAAGCAAGAATAGACTGTCTCTATCATGGCAAAATGTCTCCCTTGAAAAAGAGACTTAATCTCAATGGGATTTCCAGGTAAAATAAAGGTTAAATAATTCGAAGCATTTTTTTTTTAATACTTTGAAAGGTCACAAATAAAAATAAAAATAAAAGTTTAGATACACTGAACTTCATGTCTCATTCTCACAGTTTCATCAGTTTCTTTAATATGCAAAGCTTACACAAAAAAGTAGAAATGTTTTAAATGTTTACAGTTTAATGATAAAATCCCAAAGAAAAGCAGTTGAGGAATAAGGCTAATAAATATGAGGATTGAGTGCCAGACTGTTTAGCAGTAGATAGTTAAGAAACTAATACATGACAATGAAGGTAAATACCTGTTAATGCAATAAAAGAAAATAATTAACATGATTAAGAAAATAGGTATTTTGAAAAGGTAGTTCTGTCAAATGTTTTTTTTTTTCTTTTCAGAAGTCCCTCGACAGTTTTGACAGTTTTTAAAGCCTCAATAGACAATTTCAACTTGCTATGGTAACTTTCACAAACTTTATGACAGAACTTCTGCGGGACTCATGAGGATTTAATGTCAGGTAGAACAACAGCTTTTCTGAATGTAAAAAGACCAAGCAGGAGGATTTTAGGAAGAACATTTAAAGACGATTTTAAGTCCAGTTCCCCTGACTCAACTTCAAGATGTCACCTGGATGAATGAGAATCTTCACCGTTATAGAGGGACAAATAACACCACACAACAAGCACCTTAAAATGTCTGACTTAACACCACAAAGAAAACAAGGGTAAAAAGCTTTAGAGAAAGAACAAAGTCCAGACAGTTTAAAAAAGTCAAAATGTGAGGATTTGGTCCACTATTAATTATTTTAAAAATCATCTTTGGCCAAATTATTGATTTTTATTTTTTCTTCAGCACAATTTTGTTCCATTTTTAAACCTTTGTTGAGCTGTCAAGTATTTTTCCTGTGAAAATGCTTTAATTTAATTTGGTAGTCTTTCTTAGCATGCCATTGATCCGTCATTTAGGACCTGTAGAAGCATAACTTTTTGCACTTACAAGTCTGGCCACCGAGTGATAGACTATTTAAAACTTAAAAGCTATAAAGTTAAAGTCCCAAAGAAAATCAAACGAAGCCTCTTTGGTTGCTTTGGCACTGATATTAGAACAGCTCTAATCTTGCTAAGCTTTTAATTATTGTAACAAAGTTTTAAATTATTTTGTTTCAATATATATTAATACTTACTGTATTCATCATACTGTGTGCATATATTACACTGTATTTATTTAATTTATGGTATGCATTTATTTTATGTGTGTGTAGTTTTTCATTGAAATGGTGATGACTTTAATCACATTTTATTCGTGGACCCTTGGCAAGAAATAAAAAAAGTAGCACACTTGAAATTGATTTTAACTATACTTGAGAATAAATGTAACAGTGTGCGAAAAGACATGTTTGTGTAGTACAGGAAGTATACTAACTGAAAATGTCCTTAGAATAAATTGGAAAACATTAAGTTTACAATAGATGGCTAGTATATTAAAAGTAAACTTAAAGTATATTGCCTCACTTATAGTAAAAACTAAGTATAATTGTAGTTTTTGCTAAGGTGGCAGTGATGATGAAGGAATTCTGCTTCTGACAAAAAAAAAGTGACAAAAGATGATGTGATAAGGATCAACTGAGAACCAGACATGTTCAAACAGTGAGGATAATTAACTAAAATGAAGACAGCTGTGGGTAATTAATAATGAAACCAGCAGAGACTGTGACGGAAAAACAAGTAAAAAATGACTGAAATGAAATCCAAACCAAGACAAAGTGCACAATCTTTACAGACCAGACTAGTATAAAGTCTTCCATCTATTATTTCTTGTACTCAATATCCTAATGGCTTACATAAGTTACTCTACTTGTTTTACATCTACTTTTTTTTTTTTGGATGGTTCATTCATATCTTAAAATGACATAAAGAGTGAAACTGCAGGCAAATTAAAAAGATGTAAAGGAACTGATCCAAATGAAGCTGCTCTGATGTGATTGAGAACTAATATTACTCAGCAATATTCAACTGTGGTTATTGAACCCTTCTGCAAAGATGTGAATCTGAGGTCTTACTTTAAATATTTTTTCTTCAATTAAAAAAGCTTATAGCAAGAGCAGAATGACATTCCTGTAATCTCTCATACACTTCAGACCTCAGCTGCTTAAGACTTAAATTATCTCTGGCAAAGACTCTGTCTAATCCTTTTTAAAAACACCCTACACAGGCAACCTTCTTAGCTTGCAGAAATAAAAAATCTGAATAGTAGTCCATTTTTTTCAGTGTATGAGCGTGACAGTAGTGTATTCCGACTGACTTAAACCATTCATGACCTTTTGTTTAAGCACAGCAACAGCACGCTGGGGTACTCTAATTACCAAAGGTGTAATTTCATCAAAACACAAGGAAACTTCCTCATTTAAATAATTGATTCCCCTCAATTAACTTCAAGAGTGTCCATTACCATCAGGCTTTTACTCAAATGTTTGAAAGGAAGAGAAGCCGAGCAAATAAGAAGCTAATGACTGATGCTGAAATATGCTTAAGTTTGCCAGCCAAGACCAAGTATCTTCAATTAAATCCAAAGTGCTTTTTGACTGAGAAAAGAAAATGCTTTAAGAGCACTAAAATAAAATACAACATAAACAAAAGTGAGTGTTGTTGGGGCGGCATGTGGGCAAAAAGGTCAATTTTGGGTTGGATTAAATGTGGTAAGAATAGAAGCACATCTATACACACTATTTTAGCTTAAAGTTGCTTCACATTGTTTTGTTCTAACTTAAAACTCGACTGCTTCTAAATCTGGTAGGGAGCCTCTTTACACCCAACGACATTTATAAGCTAGCAGTCAACATTAAAATATTTTCTTTATTTAACTGTTAGCCAACGTAAGGTCTTGAGCTGAGGAATGGTGTGATCTGTTTCCCTTGTTGTGGTTGAAACTCACAAACTCAAAATAGTCGTGCTTCACACCACAGTACTAAACTATGTTGTTGGGAAGGACTTGATGAAAGCAGAGCTACCTAACTAACAAAACAAAATTAGTTTTTATTAGGCCTCCGGTTTTTAGTTAAAAAAAAAAAAACTATCTTTTAATAAACCATCCACATTTCTATCATCAGAACGCAGTGGAATCACAAATAGGCATCAAAATGTTCGTATTAATTTAATTTTTACTAATAAATAATTGGGAGGAGTAAAAAAAAAAAAATGTAATGCCCTTTATGAACAAAATTTAAGATGCTTTTCAGAGTTACAAATGGCTTCTTAAAAACATTACCTTGAAGAAAGTCAGAGATAGTATTTGAAAAAGAGTTATTTTAAAAAGAGTTGAATTCAGAATGTGTTTAAGCTAGCTTAATGTTTTTATCGCAAGAAACATAGCCATTGCATGAATAAAGTTTAATTTTATGATGTCATGAATTTTCATCATGCATTAACATATCCTAATACAAATTTACTACGTAGTTCATAATTATTTATTACAAAACCACACCCCTTGTTTCTCAGCTAAGTTCACTTTTTCAGACAAGTTAGTTTTTTCAACGCTAATTTTTGTATATTGTTTGCTATTAATATACAAGTAACTTGTGAAATGAAAATTTTAAGTGGTCGGAATATTTCTTTAAATATATCTTTGAAAAAGTAAATATTTGCATTCTTCCCTTTTCAGTACCATGTTGTATATTAACCTCTTTTAAGAATTTCTTTTTTAGAGAGCTCTGCCTGTAAGGCTTTTTTTCTCCACCTACAACTGAAGACAAACAAAAATATTGAATAATTAAAGAGCAGTCTGACCAACGATCATTGTTCTTTTTATTTATAGAACTTAAGCCTTGTAAGTGATCGTTACTTTAGATTCCCAAAATGGTACAGTCATACCACCGTGGACATGCCTGTTCTTGGAAGCCAAGCAGGGTTGGTCATGGTTATTCCTAGAATGGGAGATGGCCTTGGACTACACCAGGTGTTATAAATTACTGCAACTACATGAGAACACTCTCCAATAATTCCTTGTAGCCTTCCCAGGAGCAGGTAAATGCATAAGGTTGGGTCAGGAGGAGCATCCGCCCTCCAACTGAAGCCAAATCACAAGTGCAAATTGTGGGGCAATTCACTGTGGTGACCCCTGAGAGGAACTGCTGACAGGACAAACACACTGGGCTTCTTCAAGGATTTTGTACTCCTTCTAGCTCAGAGTTTTGCTCTTCACTTGATTGTTTCTGTATGTTGTTTCTGCTGAAATCTTCTTATTTCAAACAGGTGTAAAACACATTTCCAGCCATACAGCCTTATTCAGCATTTATGTGAAGCAGCCAATGTGTAGGATGTTATTATTTTTATGTATTTATTTTGGAGTGAGACAAAGAAATCTGACTTATTGTCAACTTATTAAGTCTACATCTACAACAAAGGAGCTAGAGTTACTCTAAAAGCAGTTAATAAAGTTTAAGTTATTTCTGACTCTTTTGTCTCACTCAAGGCACCTTAAATATGACATTATTTCGAAAATATAATCCAAGTGTCCTATAAATGCGGTAAAAAAATTCAGGCAATAAGTCTGGAAACACCAAATTACGGCAACTTCCCTAAAACAAGACCCCTAATGAGAACAAATGCAATGTTTAAATCTTCCCAAACAGAATACTTATTCACTGATATAGACAAATGAAGTCTCTGTCTCTTGGGCTGTGCTGCAGTGGGGCAGGCTCACAGCCTGTCACCAGTCTGTAACTATGTTCAGTCAAAGCCCTGCTGTGTCAGGGAATGTGTGCAGTGCAAAACCTTTGCCAAATCCCTGTGCAAATTACTTCTCCTAATCAACTTTCCACTCTGAATCCTTGTTCTCAATTTGTTCTTACTATTTTAAGAAGTTCTGAAAAATGAAGTACATAAAAAAGTTCTGTTGTTGAAGTCGTGGAATATTGAAAAACTCACAAAACCAAAAGCCAGTGGAGTATATTTTGAATATCTTTAGGAATCTTAAAGTTCTGCCCAGCTGTGTGATAGCCAGAATGAGAGTCGGAGCTAATCCCAGTAGACAGGAAACTGCTGCACATTTTAATCTGATCCTTGCAGCACACATGAGGTTTGGTGTTGATATGTGTTAGGCTGCTGTGTGCTCAACGAGATGTTGGGTGAGTGGCTTTAAAAAAAAGAAGTTGTAAAAGTTAATGAATTGTGGCAGCAAATGCAACAGGTGCTGCAAAGTAAGGTGCACAGTGGGATGAGGTTTGAGTTTGAATTCAGATTGAGCACACAGGGAACTGACACACACCCTGCAGGTATTTCAGGCTAACGAAAAGTAGGTCTATTCTCATTAAATCAAGCTTTATTTCTTTTTTTTTTAATCACTTTTCATACTAGCAGCTTAAACAATTCAAACAAGTAGATGAACAAAATAAAAACAATAAATTAAACACATCCATTGACACATGCACCCCTCCACACCACACACAATGAATACAGGCATGAAAATATGACTGCAATTATAAAAGAAAGTTATAGCTTGCCTGTAGTGCTGAACCTGAACTGCCCCAGCAAGAGCAAGCACAACCTCAGACCAAACCGGCGAGCCCTGGCACAAAGGATCCCTGACCTATTAAAAGTTCAAATTCAATGATTAAAAAAGTGTTAAAATATTGAAAATAAAATAATTATAAATACATAAAAATAATTGAAATTAAAAAATGACAAAAGTAATACAAATATGTTAAAAGCAAAGTTAAAAAGCCATTTGAGATTCAAATTAAGTTTTCAACTGATCCATATTAGCATTTTTCTCTTTTGAATTCAAATGATGTCCCTGCCATTGTACTGGCACTGAAGATAAGTGCCAGCAAATCTCCACATTTGAGAAAATAGCACGCACGAGGGGATGCTGAGACTTCTAAAGTTAAAAAGACATATTTATGGGGTTTTTTTGGGCAAACTTTTTTGTCAAGTAACGAGTGTGCAGAACCTCGTGAAGGGCTGAGCCCTCTGCAAGGGTGGTACACAGGTCAGGCTCTGTCAAAACCTAATGGTTCAAGAAGTCAGAGCAGGTAATGCCTGCTGAAAAATTTAGAATGTGCAAAAACTGAAAATCACTTCAGGTACAGCGTATTCGACAAACGAAGTGGCGCTGAAGCGAGGTCAAGTGGGAGAGTGTGAAGACAAGAGTGTGGGAGTGCATGAGTGAGGGAATATGTAGACGAGCTCATCCTATTTGTCTCCTGTCGGGTAACGCTGGCTTTATCAGTACAAAGTGGTGAGCAAAGGGACTTATGCTTCATTTGCAAAATTTGGCCCCCATTCCTTTCCGTCTGTCTCCGACACACACTCATATGTCTGTTCCCCTCTTTTCCTCCCCACATTTTCTCTTTCTACACATCATTAGTCTCTGTGGGGATCTTCTTGTTCTCTCTTAGGAGCTCAGTAAGGATTTAGGACCCCCTCTCCTCCTATACTCTCACCTATCTCCTATCCTCATATCCAACTCCCTTATTTTCCTCGACCTTTCATTCCCCCCGAAAATTAAAAAAAAAATAAAAGCATACACAAACTGTATTGCACTCCATGCACAAACATACGGAATCAACCACAAACCAATCTGTGCCCAGCAGCTCAGCATCAAATCCTCATACGCTTTGAGGAAGAGGGGGGACCTCACGATCATTCCTGCCCTTTTTCTGCCCCATCACTTATTTTCTATCTCCTCCTCTCTTCACTCATTTTCTCCATCCTTCTGTGCACATTTGGTAGCTTCTAAAAGGAAATGCAGGAAGGACTGTCTCCTTTTAAACCTTTCATGTCCAGTCCAGCGATTGCAGCTCACAAGTCGAGGAGGAGTCACAGATGAAGAACGTCCGGACCAATTTCCCTCTAAAGGCACGCCCCCGAGAAAAACCGGAGCAACCTGGTGGGATTTTTACCTGGAAGTCTGCAGTCTGTCATCTTTGTTTTGGCACATTACAGGGGCTTTGGAGATGATTCAGGCTCATGTGCTGGACACTGCTACCGCCCTGTGGCCATTCCTATGAACTGCACCCCCTCCTGTGTGTTGACCAGTGGATTTTCAGACTAGTTACATCATGACCCCCCTTATCACACTTACTAACACTACTACCTTTTTTTTCTTTTTTAATCTACACCATCAACACAACCCCACCTCTCACTGGTGGGAAATGCTGCTCAACGTGTTGCCATGGTGATCCGATCTGGGGGTTTTATTTTCATGGTTTGTGGAAGACGGGGAGGTGGTGATGCACAGGGAGCTCTGAAGATGTTTGCGTGCCCATGTAGAACCCAGTATGTCTGAGAGGGGGAGGAAGAGGAGCAACCTTCTCAAAAACCCAGCGCTCTCAAAACACCAGACAGATCTTGTTTTCTCATGCATGCCACACACACCGCTTTACCTGCTGCTGCTGCTCGTGTGCACAAAACCAAGACCAGAATCTGTCTCTAGGGAGTGTTTAACCTCTTCTCCCTCCTGTCCCCCCCTTCTACCACCACCACCTCTCCATCTACCATCACCACCTCTGATCTCCGGCTGCTCCATCTCTCTAGGGACACATTTTCAGGCTGCCTGATTGGCCTCGACTTATGTGGATGTGCTAATGCGTTAACATGTGTGGGTGTGTGTGTGTGTGTGTGTGTGAGTGAATAAGTATGCTGCCCTCAATCAATTAGCGCAAGCTGGTGCAGCAATTACCATTATCTGTTGTGCCTCTGCTGCGTGTTTCCATGCACATTCACACACGCTCACCAAGGGTAAGTAGTGCATCACTGATCGCCAGCTGTCTACCATTGAAGACTCCCTAACGGTCAAGCCCACACAGAAATGCAATCGCTGATGAAAAGCACATTTGATTGTGTGTCTGCAGTGGTTCAAATGAGTCAGGCCAGACGGCATCCTTCGAGGACACCTATATTAAATGTGTGTGTGTGTGCTCAGGAGTGTGTGTGTGTGTGCAGCCCAGATGGCCATCTTCAAGGATTTTTTTTCTTGAACGTTCAGACACTTGTTGCTTCTCACCATGTCTAGTTCTCTCCTTCTCTCACCCCCTCTTTCTCCTTGACACAAACGCACACACACTGTGTTTCTTTTGAAGTGTGAAGCAGCTTGTGGTCAGCTCTTTTCCTCTCCCATCAAATGCAGCATTTAGAGCTTTCACATGCATGATGAAACAAAACAAAACAAAAAAAAAACTTCACCGAGTTGTTAGAGGAAAAGGGAGCACACATTTTTGTCTCTGTGTGCTGTTTTTAATCTGACTGTAAAGCAGCAAAGGGAGATCAAAATGTGCTCTTTGTCTGGATGAGACCAGAAAAAGGAAAGATCAAGCACAGACTTTTGACCTGCTGGATCTTTGCCCTGGCATTTTAAAGCTCTGACACACTCCTGTCAGGGCTGGGTTGACAGTGACTCAAGGGAGACATCAGGACTAGCATTACATGAGTGTGCACACGTGCGTGTGTGTGTGTGGGTGTGCGGTTCTAAGATCTAAACATGCAGTTAGAACAATCCAGAATTTTGGGATCCATCACAGACCCTTTTCCAATTAGAACAACATAAAAAAGTTAATTCGTTTCCATAATTCAAAACATCACCTACCAATTAATTGATTTCAAGTGATTGTTCATTTTTACATAAATTTGTTTTTTTTTTTAGAAAGGACCTATAGCTTCAAAAGATTTTTGATAAAAAGTGAATTACTTTTTAATTTAACTTCAATAATCATTAATGCTTTAAACTTATTTTGCAGATGAATTTTGAGCTCAAGTACCACAGAAAAGTAGTTAGTTATTAATCCTTATTTTCCACGTTAACACCACTTGAAAACTTCTAAAAGCTGGGCATTAAAGCATTTTTATTGGTGAAAAGTGTTGCGTTTTTCATAGATTTTTAGTACAAATGTTTTGTGGAAGCGCATTCTCTAACGGAAACATTAGATCTCATGAAATCCCAGCCTGTCCCAGGGCAGTCGCCTTTGTTGTTTATTGATGCTTCAGTAAGAACCATTTTAAATGATCCATCTGTGCACCAAAATAGTTTAAATGACACCTAAAAATTGTATGATTTAAATAGGCTTTCAATGACTTTATTTTGGTGGTCCAGATTTACATAAACTTTTGATATCTCGTCATGCTTTTGTTTTGTAGTTAACTTGGTTTCCTGTTGTTTTACTCACTCCTTCTCCTTCAGTAGTAATATTTAATTGTCAGATTATACCTGTCTCATTTTATTTTCCTGTGCCTTATCTCAGGTTTCTCACAGTTTTGCTCCTATCCTGGGTCAGTTTTTGTCAAATTTGTCACGTTAGAACTCAGTTTTTCAGTTTTCAAGGTTCATGTAGGAAATCATTTAAGTTTGTGTCCTGCGATGTGCATTTGAATCCTCCAAAAGCTCATTTCATGAATTTTCTGGAACATTTTTTATTTATTTATTTAACAGTGTTTTTATCAAGAATTACTGAATACAAGAATAAAAAAATCTCAATTGTCTTGCAAACTAGCAGGATTGTATAGCCAGGCTCCCTTTGAACTAAACTGCCGTGTTCCGACTGAAAAAAATCTAAGGTAAAAATCTTTGTGGTCAAAATGAACCCCAGTTGGTATTTTGACAAAAAAAAAAAAAAGTTAAGACTGCTCTACTCACTCTTGAAAGACCAATCCATGCAAGCCAGACCGCTGTAATGCACTTCAACAGGGAGAGAGAAATACGTTCAAATACATTCATAAATCTCATAAATTTCGTGCAGTTTGGTTTTGGATTGATGATGTTGATGTGCTAGCTAGATGAGCCCAGACCACAGATTAATGAACGCTAGAGTTTAGTTGATGAAGCATCATTCACGGTGGAGAAGAGGGTGGAGGAGGACCAGAGAAACCATCTGGAATGTGAAATAAAAGATCCATAAAGTTAAAGGCAAACGTATGACTGATAGGCTGACAAGGAAGGTGCCAATGTGTTCTGAATGAAAGCATAATGACAAGTAGTGTGTGGGGTGAAGTAGCAGCAACCAAAAGTACCTGGAAGTGAAGTGGATCGTATTCATTAAAGCTTCCTTTTATCGGGGTGTGCCAGGTGTAGCTTTCACACCTGCAGCTGCTGCTTTGTTTTACTTGCCTTTATTCCACTGACTTCCTCATTGATTTAGAAAGTCATGAAAAATTATCTTCAATTTGAGTACCAGCTTGTCATTGCAAAAGCTAGAACACCTTAAGAGGCCCTGATTTATTTTTAGAAAAGGTCCCAAATTGAGGAACGAACTACCATCCTGGCTTGTTTCATTACATTTGACAACTCTTGAATTCTCTGGCTTCAAACTCACCAGGATGTTCATCAGCTGTGCTTTAGTTTCTCCTTTTCTAATGTTGACTTGTCTTAAAGTGACTTCAAAAAGTACTGATTACAGAAAAAAGAATGGTTGAAAAAGAAAATCTCATAAGAGAAAAATGTTCTATAACGAACAATAACTCAAATATTTTTTATTTTCCTGTTCCTGCTTTTGTCAGTGTGTCTGTGCGCAGATTTGAGTTTGCAAACTAAAGAGGATAAACTGGTGTCGCTCCCTGTTGTTTACTGAATCTAAAGTACCTAATGTGTCACTGCGTGCTTCAGAAAATTCAAGAAAAGACGAGATTCTTACTCTTCAAATAAAGAATCTGGCAGCTGCAACCAGTCACCCAAACAGACCTTTTTTCCATTCTCACCTAAAATATTAATAGGTCACCAAGTTCTGCTTTTGTTTTTCTTACAAAGACAGTCAACAACTCTTCCCACAGGTATTTGTATTATCTTTATTGTCAGAATCATTACTATACAAGGACATCCTGATGAATTAACACTTCTTTTTACAATATGTACTACATAACAGCACCCACATTATTTACAATACACAAGATTATATCACAAAGCAGTGTGCAAAGTGAGCAAAATCAGGTTTTGCTAAACTAATACACCCAATAATGTATAACCCGGCGAAAGATTATCTCACAGCCATCGGCCTTTATAAGTTCACAGACATTTGGTTGGCCACTGTAATTCTCTAAGTTTAAAGCTGTTATAGCAGGAGCTTTTTTTTGTTTCCTTTACTTTTTAAAATCAAGAAACGTACAACGATGGGGATGGAGGAGGTTTTTTTTCTATGGTTAGGTCAAATGTAAACATTAGTGCTGACTTAAGGGAAATGTATAAACTCAAAAAGATGAATTAGTGTGGCTTTGAAATAGAAACAAAAATTAAAGTACTTTTTTAAATTCAAATTTAGCTACAAACATCACACTACTCTTCTCTTTTGTATAATCTGAACTGAGCTGCTTTGTGATAAAACCCTGGTTTGGTCTGCAAAAAAGCAAATAAAGGTAGGAGTGAGTTTTAGTGAAAGAGGAAACAATCACGCACGCATGCACGCACGCACACACACACACACGCACTTCCTGTTGCACATCAACTAGTTTACACAGTAGCAGCCTCAAAGGCAAAAAGACCTATAAGACACATTAAGTGGCAGTTCAATGTCAGATATGCAAACACACAAAAGCCACAGAAGAAAACACACAAGTGTTTTTCAATCAAGCCAAACAGCAGAAAGAGTTCAGTCTCCTCATCGGGTAAGACTTCAGTTTAGTTTGACCCACACTCCACAAAAAAGAAAAAAAAAGAAGCTTTCTTGGGGGCAGAAAGAACTACAAACAGAAGAGAAATGTCTAATGCTTTCAGTTCATAAATGTGAAGTTGATTTAAAAATCAAATCTATTTTAAAGATTTCATTTTAAGGCTGTGCTTCTTTGTCAGACCAACTGAGCGGAGAAAGAAATACTTTAGACAACTCAACTTTGAAAATGAGACTAATTTTCTTTTGAGGCGGAAGTAGAAGGTGAGAAAACAAAGGATGAGTTAACTACGCAGTCTGGTAATAGTCACATGTTTAACTATAGCATTGCAACTAAGAAAGAGGATTTTGTGGCTGGCCAAGGCAACAGTCTCCCATCACATGTCCAATCGGCCATCGACGAGAGGACAGAGGAGTTAATAGTGAAAAAAGTTCAGAGCATCCTGTTACGTTTATGAGTGGGTGAGTCTGTTATGACGTCGCTACAAGGTGCAGACACTCGTTTACGATTGGCAGCAGAATCTAAATGAAGTGCCATTTCCTCAGCAATAAAGGTGTTGAGGTCCACATCATGAAGGCCATTTCTACGACGACTGAGGGGCTGAGCGGGGTGAGTCGGGGAGCCGGGAGGACCAGAGCGCACGGAAATGCTTGCCATGGCACCACTAAGACCTGGAGGGAAACCATGAAAACGGTATGAGCCCACTTCAACTTGACAGCCTTACCTCATGTACCTTAAACTATGTCTGACCGTGCAGGGCTATGGCCTCTCTGAAGGGCTGCAAGTCGGTCTCGACAGAACTGTCAGTCTCTGTGGGAGATGATCGGCTTGAAGACACCATGGCGACTCTTGGCGGGGCGCGAGCGGTTCGTGGAGGTGGAGCTTTGCCACATAGAAAGCTAATAAGGTCCTCTCTTCTGATAGTTCTTCGTCGTTTCTTAACCCATGCTATCACCTCTTTATTTCTCCGCTGGTGGCCTAAGTGGATGCCCAGGTCATAGCTCCGCTGGTGAGCGTCCATACTCTCTGAAAGCACAAAGGACCACGTCTCTTCATGAAACCAGGAAGATTCTTTAATTCATAGCAAGTCACTATCAAGTAGCATAAAGACACAGGAATCAAGCTGCGTCATTTCTTGAGTTCAATCAAAAAAAAAACAAAATTTAAAGTCCAACTTTACTGTGTGAATACGAGCAGACACTTAAAAAAAAAAATAATAATAACAAGGAGACGTCAGTCTAGTAATACTTGCCTTTGTACAGGTTAGTGACGGCTGTGGCAGCGTTCTGGAAGGGAACCCACATGGAGAGACCTTGTTGCTGACATACTCGATCTATGAAATACATTTGGACACGGTTAAAATAAATAAACTTCTTGAATGTATATAGTTATTCTTTAAAACATACTTTTAAAAGGACATTTTTCAATCGGTTAATAATGCAAGTACTATTTAGCAACATCAACTTCAAAGTTTTCCCCTGATTTTATAGTAATTCTTGTGCCACAACTGTTAAAACTTTTATTTAAAAAAAAAAATAGTATTCTATGCTAAAAATCCAGGCATGTTCAATAAGAAATCAATAAAAAAAAAAAAAATTTTTAATGAGGAAAAGTACCCAGAAGAACTCTGTTCCGGGCCTTCTCTGTGCATATTATTGACAGAACTACTGTCTGTAAACACAAGTGAATCTGCAAGCAGAACCATTTGCAGCAGGATTTCAAAATAAACGTGAAAATAAAAGTTTTGAAAGCAGGTTTCAAACCATAAAACGTTATGTTTATAAGCTGATTCACTCTGTACATAAAACTGAATATATTGTGTATTGTGTCTAAAATTGGAAGTTTGGATCAAAACGGTAAGATTAAAAACAAAGACAAAAAAGTAAACATTGATCATGTATCCAAATGTTTAAAAACCCCAATGTGTTTAGAGAACAAGATGTTTAGAAGAAACTTTAAAATGTTTTCTACAAAGAATCATCAATGTGCAATAAAGGTGGTTTTGTGTATGTGTATGTGGCTGTGGTGGTGGGGGTGTATTAGTGTCCTAAAATAGAATATTCCATTAGTTATTGTTACTTTAAAATGTTCGCTGTTGTTTAACCTCTTTAACCAAAATCGCCATTTTGATTAGCCAAATACATAACAATAAATAATCCCCTTTGAGTACAGGCTGTGTCATATCTGAAGTAATCGAACGATCATATTGGATCATCTAACAGAACTGGTGAGCTCCTTCACCGAGTTTGGTCAAAGCAGACTGTTGTGAATAAGCAAAGACACAACTCTTGACATTTCAGGACTCGAGGAATATTCGCCTTGTCCGCAACTCTGACACTGACCGGCTATTTGCTGCAGCTAGCTAGCGCTAGCACAGGCGGCTTCATTAGCTTCAGCTAGCTGGCCGCATATCGGGGTCACAACGACAAAATCGGTAAAATACGATAATTGTGTAAAACACACAATGTCGTGTGGCTAAAATCTAATTCAAAAACACTGTACTGCATAATATAAGACTGAATAATACTAGCATTTTATCGATAAAGTCCCTGTTTAGCCGCTAAGCTACTAAGCAATTAGCTTGTGTTAGCTCGGGTTAGCAGCCTAACTTGAACTTCGGCATACCTTTATACAGCTGCGCCACAGCAGTGGCAGAGTTTTGGAAAAGGTGCCACAACTTTTGCTGACTTTGTTCCGTCTCCTCTTCGTTTGGAGTATCCTGTTCAGCCTCGGCTAAACACTGCCGCTCCCATTTGGAGAACCAGTGCTCGGGGCCGTGCTCCTGAATTTCAGCCTCTCCCTCCTCCTTCTTCTCCTCCATAGCTAACGTTAGGCGTTAGCTTAAAAGCTTCGGAGCCGGCCTTCGTATTTCAGACAAAATGTTCGGTTTTTTTGGACTACTTAACGCTTACCTCTATCGATTGTTCTCGACAAATGAGTTACTTAGCTCCAACATATGGAGAATTGAAGAAAAAACTACTGTTAGAGGCGCATTGTCTGCATTGTCGACGCCACAACAGCACACCCAATGTTAAACACACTAAATTAAAGAACGCAGATGACAACACCTTTGGATTTCTCAATCAAGCTCCTCCCCTTTTCCACTTTACCGAAAGACGATTGGCTGTCCAATAGTTTAGGGCGGGTCGTTCCACAAAACACGAAGCTTGATTGGACAACTGTAGAAAAGAGAAAAGGTCAGAGAAAAACAAAGTTGATCTCAAAGAGAAGAGCTTTCTGCACAGTTGCTGTACAACATTCATTTCGCTAGGGGGGGATCTTGGATTTAGAAACATTAGGACAAAGTTAACTGTCATTTTGGGACAGAGGCGTTTGTTAAATATAAAGTCCTTAATGGGAATGTAAGCCCAAACAAGATGTCATAAAATGCCGACCCAGTCAGATATTAAGGTTATGCAGCCATAATTGATGAAAAATGTCAGACTTTTTTGCAAAAATACAAATGAAAAGTAAAATAAAAAAATAATTCAAAATTGCCAGACTGTGCTCTTGTTAAAAATTGTGCAATAATACAATACAAAATGTTTATTGCAAAAGTATCATGCTATTATTTTAATTTACTTCCCTTTTTTGGTCAACTTAGAGCCCTCACTGACCCATTTTTCAGTAAAGTTTTAGACAGCACACCACAATGACAGGGCCCAAGACTTATTTATTATTATGACAATTTATGACATCGAGTGATTTGGATGCAATCAAACACTTCAAAATTGACCCTAAAAGTCATTGCAACCCCTTACATAAGTGCTGTGAGTGAATTTCCAGGTTGTTCGAAAATAATCAGATCCAGTTTTGGAACTGAAAACATGAAGAGGCTGCAACACCTTCTTTGAGATGATGACTCGCTCTAAGCTCCAAGCATCCTGAGAGTGTAACTGTGATTTATTGGCAAGCTTTTTGTTCAGTTCTACTTCCTCAGACTATTTTGGGTAAAGCTCTGAACCTCTGTACAGCTGAGGAAAAATAAGATGAGTTGAGCTTTTCCTTTGTTCAAAACAACATATACAGTATTTCTTAACAAAAAGACGTCTCCATTATAAGGCAGACCAAATATTGTATAGGGTTAGCTTTTTTCAGCACCAGAAACAGGTGGACAGCTACAGTATATGTGGGGAAATTCTTTCGTAAAAACAACTTCTGACAACTGAAATACTGAAAAGAAGTCTTCGTGGTGTGTGCTTGGGTCACAGAAGAAGCTGGAAACCATTGTGAGAATTTTGGGACAATCACAGAATTCCCCTAGTTTTGATCAAGATTATTTGCATCTATTGGTCTGGGACAATCCGTTCTCCAAGAGGACACCTTCAGGAGGAGGACAGATACACCTATGCTCATGGATCTGTATGGACCCTGCCTGCTGAAAACTGAAACCAAGACATTGGGGTCCAGATGCTGAAAGACTTGTGTATACCTGAGACCTGTGACAGGTGTTTCTGCAAACACCTGACCACTGATGTTATAGTTGCAGAAGCAAGATTGAAGGTAATTAAAATTATTTTGATTGTACAAAACTTAGTTTCACCAAAATGTTTTTCAATAATTTCAGGCAATGTTGAATCTATTTGATTTGTCAAAAGATGCACATTTCTAATTGCAAACTGAAGAAATTCAATTTAAAAATAAATGATTACATCTCTCTTATGTGGGGATAAAAATCTCATGTGATGGGCTGAGGGAAATGTTCTCTCTAAGCAATGGAGAGGCATGATGAACTGGAAGAAGGAAATCTCTGCAACCCAAAAGCTATACAAGCAACAGTGAACAACACTGTTTCTTAGAAGGTGTGAAGCGGTGTGGAGTTCTTAAATGGCTCTGTCAATCTTTGTTGCATATAAAATGTTTCTACAAAATCTGTGAAAAAATATCCACTGATTCCCTCTCAAACTTCATCTTCAAACACGCTGTCCTCAAGTTGATGTCTTAACAAAATTTGAGCATATTTTGTCTGCAATTTCCTCCATCGTTTTCACAACAACCTGATTAACCAGCAGGGGGCGCAAATCCTGGCAGCTGAGTAGTTGTGCTTGGCAAGACATGCACTCCCTGCTGGAAAGATAGCATCATAATTAACCCATCCAGCCATCCAATTTTTAAACCCACTTGATCCCTTCTGGGGTCATAGGGTTGCTGGGGCCTATCCGTGTTAATGATGAGAGAAAGTATTGTTTACCACTTCTTCACTGGGCTACACAGAGACACACAACCACACATATTTATATCTAATAGACAATTGGAGTCAACAATTGACCTTTGATGCAAATGTTTGGACTGTGGGAGGAAGCCAGAGTGCCTAGAGAAAACCCACACATGAGCAGAGAGAACATGCAAACAGAGAGGACCCTGTTGGGATTTTCTCCCTGCACTGAGGCGATAGTGCTTACCACTATACCACCGTCCATCCAGCATTTATCATTAAATCACTTTTTCATCACAATCATTCTAGTAGATTTTCCTCACACACATGGCAGTTTACTCTTTCCTATGTTCCTAAAATATTGCTCTTTATATTTTATATGTTCCAGTGATGTCTTTATTCCCTCTTTCCTGCTCTCAAATGCCGCAACCAACTACTGCAGATTCCATTAAGATCAAGTTTTCCTTTACCAATTATTTTCCATGAGCTCTACCAACCTGCCTGTTTTCCAGCTTTCCATGCACTTCTTACTGTTGATTACCTGGATCAGGTGTGTTCAGTCAACCGTGAGGAGAAACGAGAGTCAGCTAATCAGCAGAAAGCAATACAGAGAGAACAGTAAAACATACACGGTGGTACATCTCAAGGTCCAGGGCTGGGCTTTGCACAGTTATCCCCTGTAAACACGGTTATAGAGAATAACTCTGAAAACTCCTTTTCTATTGTCATAACCAAAATACAGGCAAAAAATCTGACTTTAGTGGAATCAGGTTGTAACAATCTTAATTTAGCCGGGTTTTATGTTTTCTTGCTGTTTGAGTAGCTTCTTGAGACACTTTGAGAATTAGCTAATTTTATTGGATTTGTCATGTAAATGTATTGCTGCTTTTTTGTCTTTTACTGGGACCTCATCTTTGTTTAGTCTGTGATGTGTGAATGTTGATTTGTTGTAATTTTATGGGAGTTTTACTATTTACTTTTTAAATTTTTAACCGGGAATGGTGCTAGAGAAATAAATATTTACTCACTTAACATTACTCCACCCCTTTTCAAGTCACTTTAAAAAATTACTATAAGAATTATTTTCTTATTAAAGAATGGGGAAAAGTACAAAAGTTCTTGTTTGTGCGGTTGTAGTGAGATGAAAACCTCTTAGATTGTCTCCATCAGTATTCATCAATCTCTAGCTATTTGAAAATATTGAAAACAAGCTTAAAAAAGAAGAAAGTAGTGTATGTCTGGGTCTGTGCACATTTCGTGCCCTCAGGGGTCATTTTGTTTATCAGTGTTGCCACAGCTGTTTCCAGCTTCCATGATAAAACTTCACAGGAATATAGTTGGAAGAATTAATAATGGAAGGACAAATTGCACCAATAGGGAGAGAAGAGTGAGATTAACATATAACATGGAAGACCAATGTTTGGAGGTGTTTTCATGAAAGACACAAGTATACTCTTTCTTTGTTAGGTGTCATTGCTGATCAAAACAGCAGAATAAACTCCACTTTTTAAGAGGTCTTACTATCAGGCAAGCATAAAGATATCTGTAATTGTACAGATCTCTTATCAACTGTTATGTACCAGCTTTTAATGGCTTTTCAGCTTTAATTGCTGTTGCAGTACATAATCATAGGGGAAAGTTCACTCTGGCTTTGTCTTTTTTACTGGCTCGAGTGCATGAAAATCCAAAGTCCAAGTGAGACATAAATCCTCCTGCTCGTTCGCTCTCATCCCTCTGACGCCTAGGTCTCCACTCCGTCCTCTTGTCCACATCTCAGGTTTCGTCCATCTCTCGGACACTATCGTGTTTGGAGATGTCGATGGGGGACCGTGCCACCTCCATTCATGAGGAATATTTTCAGGAACGCGGGCCGACCGTCACATTCAGCAACTTGCACTATAGCATCCAGGAGAGGAAGTTCTGCCGGAAGAGTGGTCCTGAAAAACACATTCTTAAAGATGTTAGGTAAGACGCACCAGACACTGTTTTATATCTGATTTTGGGGGGAATATGTTTTGAATTCTCATTTATATTATACTACATTTAGAGCAGGCTGCACAGCAATGCAGTGATTAATGCTTTCGCCTCACAGCAAAAAGGTCTCGGTTCCAATCCCGGCTGGGACCTTTCTGTCTGGAGTTTGCATGCTGTCCCTGTGTACATGTGTTTTTTCTCTGAGTACTCTAGCTTCTTCCCACAGTCCAAAGACATACTTCATCGGTTGATTGGTACTCTAAATTGTTCTTAGATGTGACGGTGTGAGTGTGTACAATGTGTGATTGAGGGCCTGTGACAGACTGGCGACCTGTCCTGGGTGTACTCTGTCTTTGCCCAAGCAGTACTGGTTAGGCTTTGGCAACTTTCTGACCCCTAAGTCATGGAGTAAGGGGGTTAAGGTCATGGATGGATGAGCGGATTACATTTAAAGTGGGAAACTTTAATATGCTCCATCAAATATTCAGAGAAAATTACTTTGTTTTTATTACCTAAAACTCAAAATTTTGAAGAAAAAAACAACAACTGAGTGAGATTTTTACCATAGGACACACCATCTTGGGAATGCAACAACAATGATATTAAATATGGCCAAAATGTGATGAGATGTGGAGGTTCACAGGTGGTTTATTGCAATTTTGGTCCATAAATGAAAACTCTAGCTTAGACACAAATACCACATGACTGAAACTGTTCTTAAATATCTCTTCTCATCGAGGGTCAATAGCATCCTTGAAGCAAACCCTGTGTGGTCCTTTGTAGGCATTTTTGACCATGTCTCTGATACAGCTGATGCAGAACTTCTTCTTTTAAACTCCGGAAGAAGAGCAATTGTTTCCTTGTTAATTAGCTCTCTTAGAATGGTGAACGGCCTGTTCATCCCACACAGTCTGTTTCCACTCTTGGCATAGCTCAACAGATGGCTTTTTCTATCCTTTCTGGGTGTTTCTGATCAGCCCAGAAGGACAAAAACGTGGCTGGGAAGAGGTTTGTTTTATAATATTCAAAAAATGGAGATGTAAAAGTTCAAGCAGCATACAAAATGCAGTTTTCCCTTAGTCTTTTTGTGCTACAGGACCCTGATTATAGCCATTAGTCAGAACCAAAGCAAAAAAAAAAAAAAGAAAAAAAAAACACAAACCCCCAAAACTTTGGTTTAGACAAAGTTTTAAGTAATTAAATTTGAAAGCAACAGGAAAGCACCTCTGTGGGTTTTGCTGTTAACATCCTGACTACCAGAAAAAAAAATCACGTCCACTTAAAATGTTTATAAATCCACCAAAAGTGATCATTCCCAGAGCCCCAACCTTTCACATTTGATATCATCGGAAAACTCATAAATGTCTTCTGTAGACACCAAAAGACGTTCATTCAGTGTTTGAGAGAATTAGAAATATCCTCTGTAGAGAAAACACTTGCATTGCTGAGAGCCAGGAGGAAACGTTTCCAGTAGCCAACATATTTATGGGAGCTACAATCTTTCTTCTTAATAATAACAACAACAGAGAAAACATACGGGGGACCTTCACTATAAAAAAATACATCTTTTTTTTTCCAACTAATGAAGGAACCTGTTCAAACAATATCAGAATGTAACCAAATGACAAACAGGTTCATACTCAGATTATAATTGTAAATATGTTATAATAATAAAAGATAAATTATGTTTAAAAACTACAATTTCTTTGAAAAAATAGTTATGCAGCTTGATGGCTCAGTGGGCTGGGTGTAGGGCTGCCAAGCAAACCTGGGTTGAGTCCTGAGGCAAGATGCTTGACGCTATTCCCTAACTGGGTTCTCCTTTAGGGGTTGGGTCAGAAAAATTCTCTGCCAGATCGCTGGTGTGAAGCCGTGAAAGCTGCTTTGCTGTGGCAACCTCTGATGGGATGAGCCGAAAAGTGAACAACAACCTTTAGATAATTAGTTAAAAACCAAAAACTAACAAACACACACAAACACAAATGTGAAAAAATATACATATATATATATATATGTTGTGTACATTGTCCAGTGTTGTCTCTAAAACTGTATTTTGTTACCACAAAGTGGTAAAAATAATCTTTTCTGTTTTGTCATAGCGGCATCATGAGACCAGGCATGAATGCCATCATGGGAGCCACCGGAAGTGGAAAAACATCGTAAGAAACATACTAATAGTCATTCTTACTGCACACGTTAAAATGACAAGGACTTCAATAATAATTCACAATCTTCTCCCAGGCTCCTGGATGTCATTGCCGGCAGAAAAGATCCAGCTGGACTGCGCCAAGGACAGGTCTTAGTCGATGGCAAAGTTGTCACATCTGAACTGAGGCTTAGCTCTGCTTATGTGGTGCAGGTAAGCACAGACAAACAAATATTTCATAATACGTGGTTTCACTTTCTTAATTCTCCATCGTCCCTGTGTTTTCAGGATGACATTCTGATGGGCACTCTAAGTGTGAAAGAGAACCTTCTGTTCAGTGCCAACCTGCGCCTCAACCCAAAGCATCACTCCAATACTGAGAAAAACAACCGAGTAAACGCAATCATTAATGACCTGGGCCTCACAGACTGCGCTGATACCAAGGTACTACAGTCATTACACAAAGGAACGTTTCAATTTATCAAATCCAGTGGACTGATGGATTAAAACAATGGCATAAAAAGACCCAAAAGTCTAAGTTTTATTGGACTTGCTTGAAGCAAAATTTCCAGAATAAAATGCATCATAACTGCATCTTGATCTCCTGCTTTCTGATAATCTTTTGTGTGAATGTTCAGATTGGCACAGAGTTCCTGCGTGGAGTGTCTGGTGGGGAGAGGAAGAGGTGCAGCATCGGCATGGAGCTCATTACTTCTCCTTCACTGCTGTTCCTGGATGAACCAACTACTGGACTGGACTCCAACACTGCAAACTGCATCATTGGTCTACTGCACAAGTACAGTGCACATGATATTCCACTGCTTCCTCAAATTACATCACCATTTGTGGCTGCTTTTGTATCTCAAGTGTCATTTTCAAACACGTTTCCAGGCTGGCCAGAAGAGGGAAGACTGTGATCTTCTCCATCCATCAGCCGCGCTACTCCATCTTCAAGCAGTTCGACCACCTGACACTAATGCACAAAGGAGAGGTCGTGTATGCTGGAGCTGCAGATCGAGCCTTGGACTATTTCACAAACCTCGGTATACTTCTCAGTGGTTTTGAATTTAGTTAACAAAGTTCAAGTTTTGAAAAAGTCAATGGTCATCTTTCATCATGAGGCAGATTTGTGTTGGTTTGTCATGTTGCTTCTCCTGAAGTTCAAATACATTATTTCAGTAAAAACAAATGTCTCTCTGTACACTGTATGTGTTCAGCTAAAAAAATACAAATAAAAACTACCTTGTGTTTGGACAGGATACCAGATTGAAGCTTTCAACAACCCAGCTGACTTCTTCATGGACATCACTAATGGAGAAACAACATCAACAGAAGAGTTGCAGACTGGAGGTAACCCCCTGCTTCTCAGGGATAAAGTCCAGATGTTATAACCACAACATTTCAATACTGTTTAAGTCATACTGTCTGCTTTATAACAGGCAAATTTATGCTTGTGTGCATAAACAC
>NC_050512.1:12086316-12111770 GCF_002922805.2 Oryzias melastigma
AGGGGGGGGGGTAGACTTTAAGATGAGATTTAAAATGAAGAATTTACCTTTAATGCTTGATGTTCAATGTCAGCTCGTTCAACTTTATATAAAAAAGGCACATCCACCATAATTTTATCTTTTAATTCTCAGAGCAATGAGTAAACTTAAAAAATAAGATTTAATTGAAGTGAATAAACTGCATGAATCCAACTGTTAAGTTGTGAAACCATTCAGGGATTTCCACTTGATTCATAGGAAGGATGGATTTGATTTTAGTTACATTTTTTAGTTAAAAAAATAATTGCTATGCCCTTTAAATATATTCATCGACATATTGAATTGGGTATTGTGTCTCAAAAAATCCACTACAGAAAAAGGAAATAAAAAGCAAACCCTGGTCCCAGAATTGACCCCTGAGGTACCCCGCATGTTGATTTCATTGATTTTTTTTAAACGTGTGTCCTTATGTGTCTACAATGTTGCGAGTTTAATGTTTTTTTTTGTTTGTTTGTTTGTTTTTTTAAGAGAAAAGTCTAAAACCCTTGTCCGAAAAGTACCGTCAGTCCCAGCTGTACAAGAACATGAAGGAGGAGTTGGACCACATCAATAAAAGCACTGAAAATAACGGCATAAATAAAGAGAAGGTCGGCTACGCCACTTCTTTTCTCTATCAGGTGAGCAAACCTATTTGTAAAGGTGGGAGAAAGAACATGCTTCTTTAATTAAAACAACTGGATAAGACATTCAAATACAACATTCAATGGCGAACAGGGACAGAGGAGTTTATGATGTTTGGACACAGAGTTTAATGACCCTGTCAGCCGTGAATGAGCTTGGCTGTCCACTAGTTGAACCCTGTCATCGAAGTCATAAAAATGTAACAATGTTTCTGCGTGTGAGACAGATGCGAGTGGTGTGCGGCAGGACAGTGAGGAACATCATCAGGAACCCACAGACCTCCTATGCCCAGCTGGCTCTCCAAGTCTTTTTTGCCATTCTGGTGGGCCTCATTTACTACCAGATGCCCATGACACTGCCTGAGGCTTTGCAGAACAGGTGAGTGTTACCTGGAGCCAATAAAAAGTTACCCACTGCTTATGCAAGTTTTAAAACACAATAAAGTTTTTTTATTATATATATATATACTTTTCGAAGAACAAGATGGTTAAATCTTAAATTATTTATTTTAAAGTTAGACACATCACTGACAAAATAATACAAACTTAAATTAAAGTATTTGATTGTGTTAAGGTAAAACAGAGGTTGAGATGAAAGGAAAACTCAACATATTTTTCTGTCTTTCTTCACCTCAGGAGTGGAGCGTTTTTCTTCCTCATCATCAACATGGTGTTTGGGAACCTTTCTGCTGTGGAGCTTTTCATCAACGAAAGAGCAATCTTCATGTGAGTTAAGCTTTAAATGTTTTATGTGCACTCCCACACTGATAATCTGATTCTTTTTTTCTTTTCAGTTTTTTTTAAGATGAGTACTTTTTAATTTTATATTCATATATGTCATTATTATCTAAATTTACATTTATAAGCAAAACTTGCCAAACAAGATAACCCACTTTAATTCAAGATTTAAAAAAAAGAGCAGACTCATTAAGGTAAAAAAAACACAAAAGTCTGTTCTCTTATTTATTTTCATTTCAAAATTATCTGTTTTTGTGTGAGATGGTTTATTGTTTTTTTTTTCAATATCTTTTGTAATTTTTTTTTTATACAAGTTGTTATACGGTTAATGAGATTGAAGGGAAAAAAACTGCCCAAATATCAAATAAGATAAAACCAAGAAAATATAAAACTTTCAATGAAACTTAGAATTTTAAAACTCAAAACCCACATTCTGTCTTCAGGACTTCCACTTTGTTCAGCCTTCAAAATTCAAATCTGTATTCTGAAATTAAAATAAGAATCTGGGGAAAAACAAACATCTGTGAATTAAATTTGAATTCTGAGATAACCAGTCAGTTAATTCATATTTTGGAAGAAAAAAAACTATTAAAATGAAATTAATAAAGGAAATAAACTAATTGTAGGGTAAGTTTAACCGTTCAATTTTAAAGTTGGAAATATTTGTTTCCAAGGAGCTATTTACTGTTTATGTGGTCTCTATCTATATGATCATGTTTACATGTATGTGATTTTTTTTTTGTCTTACAGACATGAGAACTCCAGTGGCTACTATCGCACCTCCGTTTACTTCCTGTCCAAAATCTTTGCTGATCTTCTTCCTAACCGCATCATTCCAATCCTTGTGTTTTCAGCAATTGCCTACTATATGATGGGTAATGTATCTGCATGCAAGCAAAAATGCTCACTTTTTTTTTCTGGTGCTAAACTGTTGTGTGGGTGTTGAGAAGAAAACCAGAGCAGGGATTATTTTGGAGGGCTGCACGGTGGCGTAATGGTTAGCATACAACAAGAGGTTCAAATCTCAGCTGCGACCTTAACGTGTGGAGTTTGTGTGTTTGCCTCATGCTCGTGTGGGTTCTCCAGCTTCCTCCCACAGTCCAAAACATGCTTCAGTTGAAGAATCTATATTCTATTTTTATTCTTTTGTGCAGCTTTGTAACAGATTTGAAACCTGTTCAGGGTATACCCTGCTTTTACCCAACACTAGTGAATCAATAGGTTCAGAAAATGAATAAATATATTATTTTTTCAAATTCTTGAACAGAGCTCCTAAAAGAAATGGGGAACACAAAAATATAAAAGCTTAACCTTTTTTTTCTAAACTATTTTAATTAAGTTTACTAATGTCTATAGCTGCACAGTGGTTAACGCTCTTGCCTCACAACAGGAATGACTTGGTTTAAGTACCAGCTGGGATCTGTCTGAGTGGAATATTTTCCTTGTGCATGTGTGGGTTTTCTCTAAGGACTCTAGCTCTCTCCCACACTCCAAAAACATGCATCATATGTGAATTGATAACTCTAAATTGCCCCTAGGTGTGTCATTGTAGCCCTGTGACAGACTGGTGACCTGTCCAGGGTACCTCACTTTAGAAAGGGACAAAATAGGTTCAGATATTGGAGGTTCTAATTTTGCTGTTAAAAACTCACCATGAATGATTTACTGAAGACTGGTTTGTGTCCTTCAGGTTTGAAGCCAGCTTTTGTAAACTTCATCTGCTTCGCGCTGATCATGTCTCTGGTCAGTCTGGCAGGATGTGGCCTCGCCTTCCTCGTTTCAGCCAGTGTGTCGACATTTGCAATGGCTAACGTCCTCATAGCTCTGCCCTTCGTCTTCATGATGGTGAAAACCACAGAATTCAGCACCATTTTGAACACCATGTTAAAGAACTTCCATCTCATTCTAAAGTGTTCTTCTCCTGTTGTAGGTCTTTGGTGGATATCTTGTCAATCTCAATGCCATGTTGGACTGGCTCTCTTGGCTTAAATGGATCAGCATTTTCAGATATGGATTAAATGTAAGTTACTGAGTGAATGGAGAAAGAAAAGGCTAGATATTTTATTCATAAGTGTTTGATTTTTTTTTTCTTTTAGGCTGCATTCATCAATGAGATGAAAGGACAAGTGTTCTACGATAACACCACCATGTAAGTGTGATCACATTGGCAGATTTTAAGCACATCATCATCATCCTCCTGATATGAGGTTTCTCCCCTCGGTGATGCAGCTTCCCAGGAGAGTTGTATTTGGTGAGCATGGGCCTGGACTACTCTGTTTGGGGCTTCTGGCAGAACATCGTTGCTCTACTGGGAATCATCATCATCTGCATGGTCTTGGCCTACGTGCAGCTGCGACGGGTCAACCGCTGGAAATGAAGGACACTCTGCTTGCATAGCCCAGCATCAATTTCTGCACTCTTTCACTTTATTTTGACAAGTGAAACAATAATATAAAGGAAAAAAATGTGTTTATATTGGTAACGTTTTTTGAAATTCTAAAATCTTCCTGTTTGTTCAAAAGCACATGTCTGACTGGCTGATGCTCTTTCACTGGCGCACATGCTGTAACATTTGACCAGGCGATAAGCTGTCACTAAGTGCTGTTGACTTTGCTTGAGTGAGCGTCTACCGAGGGGAAAGCCAGTGTCTAAGTCCTTACAAAGCTGCTTATAGTGAGTGAGCTAACTTTGGCCGATGGGTAAAAAAAAATGTAAGCAAATTCTACATTCCACGGGTATTCTCAGGATAAAGTAAAAAAGATGGCTCATAAAAAAATGTTGGAGTAATTGCAGAAATTGTATTTATTATCTTGCCAGACATTTATTTTAGTATTTCGATTATAATATTAACAAATCTGCTAACCTTTAACCTTGGAGAACCCATGGGGTCAAATTTGGTCCTTGGTTTTTTACTCAGTTTTTTTATTTCATTTTTTTATTTTTTGGCTGCTGTTAATTGTTGCTACCCAGAATGAAGAGAAAAAAGTCAAATCACATTTAAAGCCCAGAAGAAAATAGCTCCAGGGTGAAAAATGTTTATCATACTCTTTAAGTCAGAGTATGAGTTGGACATCTTGTGCAAAATCAATAACATTAAAGCAAAGTGTTTTCATTGGCATCATCTGACTCTTCCTTCAAATCTCATTAAATATGGAGGATTCCATGATTGCTGTGCCACAGTTAAGTGTGTAAAATAGAAATACATTTATGCACAGAGTTATTTTGATCTTTCTTCTTTCATTAAATTCAAATCTCCCCATTATTCATTTAGCTGATGGAGTGTCCGCCCTGAAACTGGAAAGCTGTGAGTTCAAATCCAGGTTTAATCATACCAAAGACTCTAAAAATGGGGCCCAGTGCCTCCCTGCGCAACACTCAGCATTAAGGGGTTGGATTGGGGGGTTAAACCAGCAAATGGTTCCCAAGTGCGCCTGTGTCTGCAGCTCACCCCTCCTCCAGAGGATTGCCCAAATGCAGAGAACACATTTCACACATGTTGGTGTGTGAAAACTAATGGGACTTTAACTTTAGATGTTCTGCTTTTGCCCTTTTATTTTTAAGCACTTTTCTATTTGCAACCCACTGGTAAAAAGTTTTGTCTAAATACTTAAACTCAAAAATATTGTTGCCTACCATTTAAAAAGATGTACACATGCAAAGCATTGCGTGCATGTTCAATTCAAGAAGAAAAGTTCAGGATTTTCCAAAAATAGCATGTTTTTCAATCCTTTAATTTTTCATGCAAATGTTGAGCTTAAACTTATTTTTACAATTTCTAAGATTATAACCACATACACGCATGGATGTTACAGGAACCGTTTATAAAGACTATGCAAATCTTTGCACAACAATATCATCACATTCTGAAATTAGTCATCCACACATTAATCTTCTGTCAAAAGGGTTTTCAAAATTCAACTTGGCAGGAAACCACACAGTGCCTCACTAACCAAATGTTTGGATAAAAAATGTATGGGTCTTTCAAGAAAACACAAGTCTTTAAATGTTTTAAGAGTTAAAATTAAACTTACAGCAAATGCCAGATAAATGAGACGGCTGTCCTGTTTTCATTAATTAAAACAAGACATACAAACTAATCAACATTAAAATAATGGGAACATTTTTTTTAACCAAATCCCACGTTAAAAGTCTCCCTGGTAACTTTTCAGGCTGTTTGAACTCCTTTTCAGACTGTCCCTAACTGTAACGGTTGTGTTCTCCAGACCCCGGAGCCACTCCGTGCATTTCAGCACCACATGCTCGTCCACGCCGTAGTGGTCTTCCTCTTCGTACTCCACATCATCGTATTTATGTTTCTCATTTAGGAGGGAAACTTTCACAATTGAGCTTATATCTACCAAGTCAGTTTCAGCTGGTTTTTTTGCCGTCACTCTGCCATTTACTGTGCCATTTCCTGGAGGTGTTGACTGCAGCCTCCTGCGTCTGGCATCCGTGGCGTTTCCTGAAGCACTGCCTCCAGCACCAGCATGTCTGGCAGCTGATCGCTGATGCTTTTCACTGTTCCTCCGCTGCAGCAACAGCACGGCTTCAGGGGTGAGGGTCAATGTAAAACGGGCCCCCTCCTGGTCTCTGGTCCTTCCCTTCAGTGTTGGTTCACTCTTGACAGAGCTGTGGCTCACAGGTTTGTGTGGCTGTTTCTTTGGCAGACACTCTCCTGAGGTGGACGTAGGAGAGCTACCAGCTTGGGATGAAGAGAAAAAGCGATCCCTTTTCTTTGGGTTCAGTTCAACCGCTGATACTCCTTTTACGGTCGGAAGGTGACTCTTGGGCGGATTCTTCCTTCCTAGGTGCTTCAGGTTTAAAGTCAGACGTTCCTTGACCGAGCCACCTTTGCTTTCTCTTGAATCTTTAGCTTTTGCAGTTGAGTTTGTGGCTGCTGTGCTGACCGTTCTCTCCTTTCCAGTCAGTCCTGATACAGAGCGTGCAATCGATACTGGTGGTATGAATGGCATTTTGGCAACACAGATGAGCAAATAAAAGATGAATTCTCTTTTGCGCCGAAAGTGCTGGAAAAAATAGGAGGAAAATACAAAAGATGGAGATTTACTTAAGCAGCCATGGTACCTTGAGGTTTTCTCAGCCATGCAGCAATCATCAGGAAGTAAGTATACTGCTCATGACCTTAACCGGTGCTCTTTTCCCCATGAAACGCCACACACGTTGATGTTTTAAACTCAACATGAAGGGTGTGGTTTGGCAGGTCTCAAAAAGCGTGCACGGTCTCAGAAGACGTCAATAAAAGCCTTTGCAACATCTCAGTGCTGATTACCTAGAGGCTCAAAGCTCTAAAATAAACCTACTCTTGTAATCCTCCAGTCTGATCAGTGAGAGCACGTTTACTACACGCAGCACAAGGGCAAAAGTAGGATTTAATCCACAATGATTCAAGGGTTTTAGCTTTAATTAAAACTAAAGAAAACACAGTCATGTCAACCATGAAATGGGAGCTTTGTTTTCAGTAAGAATGTCTCTCCAAAATGCTTTTATTTTGGAGAGAAAAATAAAAATGCTAAGTAAGTGTGTTGAAAAACAGGACACTACAAAGGGATTGATAAAACTTATTTATTTAACAAAATGTGATTAAATCTAAAGCAAAAAATAGATTAAACACGTGATACACCCTAAAATACAAAACCAATTTTGAAGATGTGGAAGTATGATTTTACATTTAAAAGTCTTCACTTGAAGCACGCCCTCCTGTGTACGTGAAGAACCCGCTGACAGTGAGGACAAGTGTGATAGACATCCTTAAAGTGGTCCACAAAAAACGGGATTAAGCAGCAGCCAAGAAATAACCTGCGAGAAAGAATGTTGAGAATCTATTAAAGTGAAGCTGTCTTTTGGACAGATTAAAACCAAATGTGACTGAATGCATTTTCTTACCCACATAACACAAACACGAGACACATGAACCACGCATGAGTCCCAACTCTGAAGCTGACTTGTGTTGTGACCTGGATCTGGCAGGAATCGCATGTCATCAGTGCTGGAGAGCGACAAAACTCAATTTCATGTTTCACAGTCTTTAACCTTAGAGGCAATGAAGGGGTGACAGAAACTAAAGAAATTACAAAAGGAGATTAAGTTAATCTAAACATGGGAATAATAATAAAAATAATATTACAACTATTAAAGATCCAATCCAATGAAAACTGTTTATAAAATGCTCTAATCACTTCGAATCAAGGAACAAACAAAAGAAAAATACAGTTTAAAAAAGTCGCTCTGCAGAAACTATGTCCTAGAAAACAACAAATATCTGTATATATATAATTTTTTGTACAAAAAAATGGCATAATCATAATTAAAAAAAACAAATTGAACCATTTTATAGATCAAAAGATGATTGGAGTGGGTCTTTAACATGAATGTCAAAAAAGGCACAATCATCACTTTTCTTCTGGCTCTTTCCTCAATGAGTAAAGCTTCATAAGTCTCAAGAAAATGGAAATGAGAAGGAAATAAAAACACAGCAGTTAGTCTGTGAGAGATAATGCTAAACCACATCAAATCTGAATTGTTAAACCACTACCACAGCGTCCATAGCAAGAAAATTAAGTCTACAATCAAAAATTATGTGCAGTCCAAGAGTGGTATGCATACCATGAAGCGGAGAAGGATGAGGGGGTGGTGGTGAAGGGCTGTCAGGCAAGTTAATGTGGTACACCCCCACATTTCTTGTTATTTCAGTTTTATCTGGAGGGAAAACGTATAGTTTTTGCAGTGAAGTAAACCTACATTTAACAAAGACTGACTATCTAGAGAATCAGCTGTTTTCAAACAACAATGCAGATTTTCTTTTTTACCTGATAATAAATATGGAGGAGGTGCTGTACACGGTTCCTCAATTCTTACCACTGACCCCATTTAACAATTTTTTTTAAGCATAAAATAGAAAAAAAGTAAAACTTCTTCCTGTTTGAATGTTTGCATACAGCAACAATGTACTTCCAGTGTCGCCAGGTGCAATTAATTGAAACGTCATCTGATTGGTTAAAAAACAATAGTACCCACAATTCCACCCAGAAATCAACAAAAATGTTAAAATTTGTGAATGTTCTTGATATTTTTAGATATTTAAAGCACATTTTACAAAACATTTACAAGGAACACATACTATTTTCTATGTGAGATTTTTTTAATGGAGAGAGGGGAAAACAACAAACGAAATCTTCATATTGCAAATTACTAAAAAAAAAAAAAAAAAAATGGGTCAATGGGTCGACTTTAAGTTGAAAAAAAAACCATGTATAATGGCTTTGCAATTAAAAAAAATGAAAAAGGATAAGAAAAAAACTTGGGGTGTTTTGTAAAACATTAAGCAAGCTGTTCCTCCTTTGAGCCGGTAGGGGAGCTCTTTTGCGCAGGCAGCACTTGATGACACATCAACGTGAACCAGAAACTGGCTGAACTGGTTTATTCACTTGAATGTCATGATGCTAAGCTAGCTGATAGCCAGGTATCCACAGGTTTCGCTGCCTAGTTAGCTACCGGATGTTCTCGGTCGTATCCCCTTGGCCGTCTTGACATCTCCCCATCATTCCTGGACGAATTCGTGTTGACTGACCAGAGTCCACGAATTCGGGTCCATTCCACATATACCATTTCTTTGCTAGCGTGATTTGACTTGACTGCTAACGACCGGGCACTGAGAGAAAAGAGGCTTACGAGGTAAGTTAGCATTTGGGCTAGCGGAATGTAATGAATGTAGAAAGGCGTTTTCTACGAGGAAATACTCGAGGCTAAAAGTGACAATGTAGGCCCTGTTATAAAAGTGAATAATTTACCCAACAAAATACATTTATAATGTCCGTCTGACATAGTTTTGTTAATTCATGCTTATTTTTTTCTTTTTCGCTAACTTGCCGAGAACGTTAATATTGTTTTGCTAGTCGTAGCGCTTGAGTGAAACTGACCCTGCCATGGGAGCTTTGCCTTAGTTAGCTAACCAGGTCAACATGTTTCTTCGGCTGAAGAATAGTACTAGTAGTAAAATATTTACATAAAGGAAACGATAAATGGTTTATATTGAATTTACGGAACTATTTCATTCAAGCTAAACGTAAGCATAGAAGTAGCCTCTTCAGATGTAAGCTAATAGCTATCATCTTTAATCTCAATAACGTGACATTATCGTTCTTTTTTACTAGATTTCTCCAGTTGAGAACTTATCATCAGACATGTTTTGTTTGTGGTTTGTGTACAGAGATATTTCTGAACCATCAATAGAAGACAGTGTTGCTCATTGTTGGCTATTAGCTCTGTGTGGCTAGATGCTAAATAAGTTTTGGTTTGTAGAGCTGCACTTAAGGACCACACCCAGACAAGATGTCCCTTCATCAGTTTTTGCTGGAGCCCATCACCTGCCACGCATGGAATCGCGACAGGACACGTAAGGGACAAATGATCTTTACATCCGAGTCAGAATAGACATTGGGGACACTGTGTAACAGTCCTGGCAACAGAGAACATTACACATGTGTGTCTGTTTGAGTCAAATGTGACTTTAATTTAGAAAAAGTGTCCCAGGAAGTGCTCTATTGCAAATTATGCATCCCTTATCTCAGATTTTGACACACGCAGAGCACTAATCTTGCTTATTTGCCTATCTTTTATCCATCTCAAAAACCTGTCTGCATGCTTTCATTTTTGTTTTCAGAAATTGCCATCAGTCCAAATAACCACGAAGTTCATATTTACAAGAAGAGTGGTAACCAGTGGGTGAAAACCCACGAGCTGAAGGAGCACAATGGACACATTACAGGTATTCTAAGGACTTTCTTAATGTATCGGTGACAGGATGTAGAGAAACATACTTATATGAATATGAAAATACTATGGAGTTCATTAATTTTATTTATAAACACTATTCCACTTAACACAAATAGATCACAATAAGACAAGTTGAAAGTTTTTCTTTAAAACAAAATAGTTTGATTTAGTTGATCTTTGAGACAGATTTGAATTTAATTTGAATTTATTAATTCAAGTTAAAGCACAACAGCCATTCCACTGTATACTGATTGTGTGACTATATCTGCAGTCTGCATAAAACCTGTATAAAGTTTTTCTGCATCACTTATTACTGGAAACTGTCTATGTTCAGTTATTTTCTAAGTAAGTTACTAATATTTTGATCATACGTCACTTCTCTGTTGTTGTAGGTATTGACTGGGCTCCCAAAAGTGACCGTATAGTAACTTGTGGAGCAGATCGTAACGCTTACGTATGGTCCCAAAAGGAAGGAGTATGGAAGCCTACGTTGGTCATCCTCAGGATCAACCGAGCAGCCACTTTTGTGAAGTGGTCTCCACTGGAGAACAAGTTTGCAGTTGGCAGTGGTGCTCGGCTCATCTCTGTCTGCTACTTTGAGTCTGAGAACGACTGGTGAGTGTACCCCAACTGTCACAAAATGCATTACTTTAGAAATTTTTTTTTTACCTTTAAAATTAATAATTCCACTTCTGTTACTTTCATCTTTTGATCTTTCATTAGAGCATTCCCGGTATATATATTTTTTTATATATATGATTTTCATTTTTTGCCAAAATCAAAAACCGTGTTTTCTTGGACAAATTTTCTGCATAAATGTCTTCTATCATCAGAAAATGCAACAACAGAATAAAGCTAAATTTCATTGAAGTTGGTCTTTACTGGCAAAATTATTGGGAAGTTTTGAAACTTTTTAGTTTTTCTTTACATGGTTCATTGCTAACGCCCCCCAAAATGATAATTTTCTTGTTTTTCAGGTGGGTGAGCAAACACATCAAGAAACCTATCCGCTCCACCATCCTCAGTCTGGACTGGCATCCCAACAATATCTTACTGGCGGCTGGTTCATGTGACTTTAAATGCAGGTAGAATCTCAGTGGGTCACTTTTGGTCCTAACTAACTGGGCTACTTCCTATGTTTTTATTTATTTATTTTCTTCCTTTTACCCATCACTCCACCCACCCCTTTTACTTGGGCCTCCAGGGTTTTCTCAGCCTACATAAAGGAAGTGGAAGAGAAGCCAGGTCCCACACCCTGGGGCAGCAAGATGCCATTTGGAGCTGTGCTAGCAGAATTTGGAGGAGCAGGTCTGTGTTTATGGACTTAGGATACGTTTTTCAGACTAACCCACATTGCTTATGTTATTTTTGTTTTTTTGTTGCCTTTTGTGTTCCAGGTGGAGGGGGTTGGGTCCACTCTGTCTCTTTTTCATCCTCTGGTAACCGTCTGGCTTGGGTCAGCCATGACAGTACTGTCACTGTGGTAGACAGCTCTAAGACTGCCAGGTTTGTTCACACTCATGCAAGAACATTGTCTATTGTCAGATTTGACTGTCTACAAATGGAACTGGTTCTAATTATTGTAAGAAAAATGTCTGCGGTGTCAGTTATTTCTGCTGCAGACAATGTAAATCTAAAGTTTTATCTACAAATGATCTAAATCGGCCAGAATGATTGATTGCTTGAATGATTGTTACTAATAAGACTGTGTGATGTGACCTTTTGCGAAGAATTTTGTTGTTTTGACATTATTCAAATACTGTTTTGTATGTTGCTTTTAATATCTGATCTAAAACTCAGTGCAATAAAATATGCTTTAAATTGCATAGAAAAATTAGATGGGTAAAAACCACGACTTATGTTTTTGTTACATGTCACCCCAGAGAACCGAACTAAATTAATACAGCAGCTTCACTTATGGTTACCTGTAGTTTAGAAACTTCAAATAAAAGTCTTGAAAGATAACAATACTAAAATAAAAATAGTCTGCATAAATGTTTGCAGAGATGGATTATTAAAAAAAGGCACATGCCACAAAGGAGAGAAATAATGATAAAAAAAACCTGACAAAAAATTCCTAAAAATTCCAATTTAAAATGTGAATCGGTGTAATTTTTTCTTTCACTGAGCCTAAAAATAAAAACAAGTTAATACTAGCCAAATGAGGAAAAAAAATTAAGTGATTTTCTTCTTTGTTCTTGGTTTTTCATTTCAAGGCTGACCTGATCAATGTTTTTATCTGTGAGTGGACATTTCTTTTGCCCAGAGTTCGTTGTTTCTTATGTAGTGTTAAACTTCAGAGCACACCTGTTCTGAACGTTTGAACTACCTTTCTAGCAGATACCATGTTTTGTTTTTAACGTCCTCCACCACCAGACAATGGATGCTGTTACTGTTTCCTAATCAAATCATGCAGCTAATAATTCATTTTCTGTTTATACAACTCAATTAGCTTGATAGTAATTTTTCTGGATGGGTGGGTGAGCGCACCGTTTGCTGTGGTGAGCAAGTCAGGCAGAAGGTTAATGAACGATGAAGATAACCTGCATTTGATGGTTTTAATAAAAACTGTTGGGATAGTTTGTGAACAATATTCTTATTTTATACATCTAACATCATTTCAGGACTCTGCAAATATCTTAAATATCTCCCAGCTATAAACCAAAATGATCTGATATGAGCAGCCTATTAATGACTGTAGAATTTTTAAAAGGAAAGTTAAGATATTGACAGTTTGTCGTTGCTGCTGGACTGTGTGAGACAAAACTGGGGAACATGTACAAAAAATATATAATTCAGCAAGTTTCAAAATACATCTGCTGTTTTGCTTACTTTAGGGCAGATTCAAAACAAAAACATATGACATATTAACAATCAGATTATAGTTCTGTGGCAAAACAATAAGTGCATAACTTAGCAAATTCAAATCTGTTAGTAGTTTTTGTCATAATTGAAATCAGAAAAATGAGGTTTGTTTGTGTATTTAGTCCCTTACAGCTGAAGACGGAGTTCCTTCCTCTCCTCAGTGTCATTTTTGTGTCAGAGAACAGTTTAGTGGCTGCAGTAAGTATAAACGCCATGTCCTCTAATGTTTTCAAATGCAGAATATTTGTCATTTCTAAAATCTCCTTCTCTGTGCTGTGTTCTGCTTCAGGGCCACGACTGCTGCCCAATGCTGTTCCGCTGTGACGACATTGGGACGCTCTCATTTGTCTCGAAGCTGGACCTCCCCAAGCAGAGCATCCAGAGGAACATCTCTGCTATGGAGCGCTTCAGGAACATGGACAAGAGAGCCACCACTGAAGACCGCAACACAGCGCTGGACACACTGCACCAGAACAGCATCACGTAGGTTTTGACCTCATTCTGATAGAATATTTCCAAGATTTATTTGTAGCAGATAAATGTGTAAATTATTTAGCCTATTGTGTGATTAGAGTATGAAATGTTTTTTTTTTTTTTTTTTAGCTCTGTTCACCCAATCTTGTTTGTTTAGTGAGTGAACTTGGCTTCATTATATATAGCTGCCCATGTCTTCTTTTCTCAAGTTATTGTTACTAATTCACTGTTTTCATGCAAATCCATTCATGCAGATATTTTATCCTTTTAGCAATTCCTACAACTTGTTTGAATGTCTTAAACATTCAATCAGAAAAAGTTTCTTCCTGTTTCTAAATATTATGATGCAGGTAAAGTGTAAAATCTCCCTCTGGACTTACTTGATTCTTTTATTACTTTTTTCTTTTTTGTTACAAAAGAACAAAAACTTTAAATATGAACTTTAACTCTGCATTAGTGAAGATAGTCATTTAAATCTAAATTAGGAACAACTAAGTCTTTTTGAGTGTTCTAATAAAATCTGTTTTTTCAGACAGAATAACAAACTTCTTCTATTAGATATTTCTCATCAAAATTTACTCTAATTTGGTCAGAACTTCTTGTATATTTTCAAGCATCTATCTTTATTATTGATTGTATATGAGGACTGGACCTAGTGACCCCTCCCCCCTGACGTTCCAAGTAGGACTGTCCCAAGAAGCCAAAATCCCATAGACTTCTATAGAGCAATAAACATTATTACCCAGTCTTTATATTTGCCATAATAACCATTCTTGTTTTGATACATTTTTTGTTTGTTATAGTTTTTACATATCCCTGCCTTTTTTCATGATATTTCTCTGTAGTGCAACTTATTCAAGTTATATGACCAATCAGATGCTTCATATCGAACAATTGAAACGTTTGATAGTCTTCCTAGCCCACATTCAAGTAGTGGGGGTATGGTGTTCTATTTAGGTCAGTTCTGATTGGCGAGATTGACTGCCCTTAGAAATAATGACTAACTTGGACCGATTACTGCTTATTGACATTGGCTATGTCTGAATTCCCACCCTAATCTCTAAGAACTTAAAAAAAGATACCGTGCAGGACTATGTAGTGCCCTGGATTTTAAAAACTATTTGGACACCATGCTCACTACTTTTCTTTTGTTTTTCTAAAATGGCAAGTATGACTTCACCATTTTTACATAGTGAAAATCTTATCAATATGAGAATTTTACGATATCCGTTTATGATTCCACTATGTTCTGATGAGTAAAACGTTGATGGTTTAATAAAAAATACATGTAAACACATTTTTTTTCCTCTAAAATTGTTCCAACGCAATGCATTGTTGTCTGTTCCCCAATGTAGTGAGCACCGATGCACACTGGGAAATTTCTAGGGCACTCAGTTTTGGAATTGTACATTCTGACATCACTACAAAATGGGGACACCATTCCCACTATTTCAGAGTGAATTTACTTCCCATTTATTTAGAAACTCTTTTTATGAACTTGAACAGTTAATCCTAACCTGTTAATCTTTACGTCCCCTTCTATTCTTATGTTTGTACTTATTCTATTAAAACTGTTTTGTTTCTCCAGCCAAGTGTCTATCTATGAAGGAGACAAAAGGGATTGTCGCAAGTTCTGCACTACAGGCATCGATGGAGCAATGACCATTTGGGACTTTAAGGTAGAAAAGGTTTCACTTGTTTAATCAGATTTTTCTTAAAAACGCATTTTTTGTGAACTCTCTTTTGTATTTTTGTCCTTTTAGAGTCTAGAAGCTTCCATCCAGGGCCTCCGCATCATGTGAAGAAATATCATGAAGGAATGAAGAGACGCCGGGTCCTTACTTCTCCCCACCGGCCCTCTTCAGAAATTCTTACCTTTCCTCCTCTTTTCTTTCACTTCAGCCCTCGCCGCTCCTGCCCTGTCCGTCACGCAGCCAGTAACAAACTGACAACCTCATGAGTGTCTGCTGAAGCACTGATCAGGCCATAACACACGCAGTGTGGGTTTGTACTAAACATGCTCACTCCTATACACTAGAACACACCTAAACACACTGAGCTGACGTGTGACTTCACTGTTGATTTCTCTTTTTTTTGTTTGTTTTTAAATGAAGGTTAGCAAAGAGTTCAAGTGGGAGGGTCTTCTGACACAAAATAAACGTGATGTGACTTTGATGTTTTTATGTTCTCTAACCTCCTGTACCTAAAGTTGAACACTAAAAGGTGCGTTTTATCCAAAAATCAGACTGTATCTCACCTCGGATCAACCCTACGATCTCAGAATGTCGGTGTTGAGGATGTGGAGGTGTTCGACACACGACTGTTTGGGTCTCCTGTTATTCTGAGTCCACGCTGCTGGTTGTCTGTTAAAATCTGTACAGAATCTGATGGGGGGGAAAGCGGGGAAGCAGCTTTCTGAACCGCCGCAGAGTCACGGCTGGCCAGCACTCGACTCTGTGGCTACTACACTAAAACCACACAAGATGGAGGATTTCTATGTAACTGGTCATGAGGTAGACATCAAATAAAGATTAAAAACATTTACACTAGACGGCTTGTGTCAAATGATTTTTTGTGTGTGTTCCTCTCTCAAAATTAGCCCAGGGACATTTTTATAAAACTACATTAAACAATATAGGATGATCATTGTACTCCTTACTTGCTCTTAAATGATAAAAATGTGTCCAAAAAAAGTTACTCATTGGTTTTAATGTCAAAATTCCAAAGGCCTTTGTGAATTTAATTTTATTTTATTTTTTAAAAAATGAATTTGAAAAAGAACTTATCAGAAGAGCTCTTTGGTTGTTTGGATTATTCTCTCACTGTGTTTTGAATCATGAGAATATTACCCAAAGGACACATTTTGACTGGTGGACACTCATTTGTTCCTTTTCTAAATTAAGAATTTGTGATGGTAAAACTACCAGAACATCATACTTTCACCCCCATGCTTAAAAGCTTGTACGAGTTATATTTCTGGATGTTTGGGTTTTACCTAAAGTAGAACTTCAGAATAAGAGCAGATTTCTTTCCTTTTTGTTTTGACTGTCCAAAGCAACCCTGGCATGCAAGTCTTGATTTATGTCAACACTCTACAAACCTCTACTGTGGTGTCAAAGATGTCTCATCTGGAAGACCCTTGAGTAGATTTTTTTTTTTCTGGGCATCCTAAAGATGCTGCAGGAATCCTCACACTCTGAGCTAACCATATTTTCAATTTGATAGGATGAAAGACAAGATTAGCAGCTTTCTTGGTGGTTTTCCAACTTGTGTTCATTTTATTCCACACAATTTAAAAAAAGTAAATTTTGAACGGGTTTCAATACAACAGAATTATGCAAAACCAGTAGATTTAGATCAGATAGAATATATTTTAAAATTGTTGAAATGTTTTTTTTTTATAGTGTTGATTCATTAATTTAAAAAATCAGTTGAAAAATAAGTAAGTCCTGACTGAAAGGGCAAAGTCCTGACGAGACCTTTTTCACTTGTGAACACGCTGATAATGACCTGAGATAATTAGCGACACCAGTGCATGATGGGAATCACAAAGCTCAATATTCTTATCTTAAAGATGAGGACAAATGGATTCTGAAGAACTTCTGTTTAAAGTGTTTTCATTTCCTAAAGTTAATTTTGAAAGGATGGAAGTAGCAGAAGGTCATTTTATCCAGAAATTGAAGTGCCTAATGGAGGCACGCTTCTGTTAATCTCATTAAGGTCTATAATGAGGTTAAAAACACTGCAAGCATGCGCATTAGATTCTCAAATTTCAAGGGAAAAACAAAAGTTAATGATTTTGTTCAAGACTTGTGAAATTCTTTACTGACTCTCAGTCTCCTTAAAATTAAATGCGCTCTTTTACTAGTTCTGGCTAAGATTCTTGAAATCTCATTAAGGAACTATTGGGGGTAGCTTTCCGGAGTAACTTTCTAAACATCTATGTTTAATAAGTTTTGAAACTCATTTCCATGAAACAAAGTGCCAGTTGTGTAGATTGAGTGGAAGCTGGATAATTAAAAAATGGTAAATGACTTTACTACTTTCCTTCAAGGCCCAAAGTGCTGTACAGTCACAGTCTCATTCAGACACTGATGGCAGTTCTGCTGCTGAACACTGGGGTCAAACTATAACCACAAGAAGGCTTCCAACACATGATGTGCAGTATTTCAATTCCGGGCTGGAGGTCTTCATTCAATCAGGAGCTCTGGACAATTTAGACACCAACCAGTACATAAAAATAGTAGAAAAAAGACAGAAACATAAAAGAAAAGTGAGACAAAAAAAACTTTCCAAAAGTACAAAAAAATAATTACAGTTTCAGCTAAGAATGCAAGGAAAAAAAACTTTGTTTGGACTGTTGGAGGAAAACTCCATAGAGATCTGGAACGGACTGCAGTGTTATTTTCAGGTTTTCCATTACAACTGAGTCCTTCCATCTGCAAAAACTACTCAAATAATTTTAGTAACTGATGGTTAAAATTTGTGGTAAGGCGTGACAGCATTCATTATGAAAGGGAGCACCTTGTAGACTACATTAGTTTATCTTGATTCGACAGATGGAAGGTCATATGACTGGACTGGAAATGCATGATTTGGGTTGCAAGCAAAAAGACATAGAACAGAATTTTTAGAGAAAAAAAACTTTCAGAACTTTTCTTTGTAAATAGAACACTGAACTCTCCTTCCAAATTATAATCATGGGCTTGTTTGGGCAGGATCCTTCAGTTTAGCTGTCAGAAAATCTGCATCAGCTGATTGTTCTCCACAAAAACTGTGTCTATGGACACTTAGGAAGTTGTTTTAAGTCTTCCTTTTGCATTCATCAAAGTAAAACTCCTGCAGTTCAAAGCCACAATCAAAGTAGAATAATGTAGCAAATGGAGCCCACAGATTTTTTTTCAATTAAGAAGATGATCTTGGGTTACACAGACAGAGTGTAATCCAAGATTTTTGCTCTTGAGCATGAACAGCCGTGAAAAGTTACCAAAATTTATCTCAGGAACATGAAAAAATCCACGATTTTGCCTTTCTTTAATCTGTATGAAATCTCAAGCTAGATCACCGATCCATAATAGTATCAGTAACAGGCTCAGCTAATGTCAGATATTATTTCTCTATTTTTGTTTAACTATAAACTGCGTTCTCTTCCATTTTACACCGAACAAAACTTAAAACACTCAGTCTGAATGAGATTTTCTTTGTTCACCTTAATCTGAAGTCTTGGACTCTGAAATTGTGCTAAAATTGTTAGAATCATTTCAGCGGCGATCTCATTTGTACTTTGAGAAAACAACAGTTATTTGGTCAGAAGTTAGACTTTTTTACCATCTCTTTTAGAGTTGGGTGATATGAAAAAAATATATATATCATGATGTAAATTATTGTATGTCACAATAACAATATATATCATGATACATCACAATAAAGTATATTTTCAGTTATTCTCTGAAAAATTTGACAAAAATGTAATAACTTACTTTTCTCTGACTTTATTTTTTCCAGTATCAAGTAACTGACTCATCACAAATGAAAATCATTTATTTAAAGTCCATGACAGTTTCAAGTTTCTTAGTAGGAAAACACATTTTTGCACAAAAGTTCAGTGATAAAATAAATGAAAATGATAGAAGAGAAATGGCCCAGTAGACAGTTTTCTATTACCTACATGATATGTATCATCAGCACTACTCTCATTCATGCCAAGACACTCAAAACTGAACCGTGCTCAGATGAATTCCATCACACAGCCTCCTATCTGTTGTTCCCATTTAAACTTTAGCATGTGAAACTTGATTTGTGTCATTTGCTCATCCAACCTCAGCTTCTGTACCTTCTGCCCTGCTGCCTCAAACCTTGCTCTACATCTCCCCCTGGAGCTGTACGCCAATCAGCACAACTGGCATGTCGGTACATCTCAGTACTCAAACGGTCACATTTCCTTCCTATGTAGGTCATGACTCAGTGTGTTAAATTGTGTTGCCATGGCAGCTATCAGTACATTTGAAAAGAGGGTGTAAAAATTCAATTTGTGAGTATATTGGTGCAAACATTTGCATGGAAGAAAATGTGATGTGTATTGACATTTGACCTTTCTGTTTTGGTAACTTTGATCAGTGTGCTGTAGTAATGGTGGATGGAGCTGTATGGAGCAGAGGACAGAAGGGTGTTTACTTCCCTAAGAGAATGTATGCAGGCATACACCCAAAACCTAAAAAAGCGACTGTTAAAAAAAATGATTTTTTAAAAAGAATAAGATGTATTTTTCCCAAAAAAGTGAACAATTTGAGACATTTACATGGGTTTACTTTAGGGGGAAAATACAGACACAATAATTTATGCTCTCCTTCCCCAATTAGACCCCGAATACCCCCCTCTTCTCCTTCCTTCTTTGTAAGTTCCTCTTTCTGCCTGCAGAAGTTTGCCCACATGCCCCGCCCCCTTTTTTTCTTTCTTTTCAAGTTTCTTAGCCTCCCCTCTCGGTGTCAGCCTCCTTCTTTTTGTGTAACGCTGCATTGTGCCCTCACTCCTCCCTCTTCTATTTTTCACTTCAACTCTTTATTTTTTGTTTAAAACTACACCAAATAAGGTTAAGTTTGACATTTTTTCCCTCACATTCTTTCATGTTACACCCATGTCTTTTTTTTTATTTAAGTTCAAAACTCTGCAAACTTCCTGTATGTGAGTTTCAGTGTACCCTCCTCCACTACTTCCCCCGCCAGCCTCTCTTCTCCCTTCAGCTGAGCTCCTCTTCCTCCTGAGCTCACTCTGCCGACTGCGTTCGCGTTGACTGGCCAGAGTCCGCGAGCTGAACATCCTGCTTTTGATCCACAGCGTTCCTCTCCCTCTGTCATTCGCCTCAGTCCTGCCTTCCCTTCTGGGTAAGTGCAAGCTTTTCCCATCTGACTGAATGTGTTTGAACATGTCACACATACTCACTTTAGGTGGTGCATTTTCTTTAAAACACTTTTAAAAGATCATACAATAGGGGAAATTGAAATGTAACACAAAAATTATGTGAAAACAGTTTTTCTGCTCTTGTACTTAAACTTTTGAGCCTTCTGGGGATCCTCGTCCCCCTTGACCTGCAAAGTTCTCAACACACCTCTGACAATCTGTCTTTCATTAACAAACACTGTGCCAGATACACTCCGTCACACAAAGTTCTAATCAGCTGTCACGCAATCTGGGTTATCATTTGTTAAAAAGGCAAATAAGATAGTTCTGAACATTTTTTTTTCTTCTACTAACAGTAAATATTGCTGCTTCCGTTTTTCTGGACCTGACTGTTAATCTCTCAGCTCATCGGCTCCTGGTTCCTCTCCCCACTTCCTGTTCGGCTTCTGACTCTTGATTGGCCATGTCGTACCACAGCTTTTTGCTGGAACCAATTAGCTGCCACGCCTGGAACAAAGATCGAACCCGTAAGTTCATCAGTCACTGGAAACATTGTTGTTTTGTCTAAAGCCCTTGCATATCTTAGGTGGAAGTCTGCCAGACAACAAACAACTTTTCTCCCAGGTGGGAGAAGGTATTTCCTGTTTAGTTCCTGATGCCGGTGTGAGGACGGGCTTGTCTGAAGGTCCTTGTTCTCTGTCAGTTAGGGGGAACTGAAGCCTTATTTGGTCGTCATGATCAGCACTGTGCTTTCTGGGTAAAGCGGATGTGACAGACGTCTGTGATGGAGACACACAGAGGCATTGCATTAGTTTCACTCACCTTGCAAAGCTCTCACCACAGCAGCCACAATGCTGCTCCTACACACACACTCCTTATGACTCATCTGAAAAGACATGCTGTCCTAGGGGTTAAAAGGAGTTGGTTGTTCTTGAAGACATTCTATTTAAATCTAGCACATGTCTCCCAGCCCCCCTCCCAAGCTGAAACAAGCTACATTTCATTGTTTCTCACTTTTGTGCACAGTCAGCTGACCACCCGTCAGACTGTTTCCACCCTGATACTTTGTACTTTGTTCTTCCTCTGTTGGAAAATAAAAGAAAATAAAAAACTGTTTGTGGAACATCTTCCATGGATTTAACCGTTTCTGTGTTTCAGAGATCGCACTGTGCCCCAACAACCATGAGGTCCACATCTACAAGAAAGATGGGGCGAAGTGGACCAAAATCCACGAGCTGAAGGAACACAACGGACAGGTGACAGGTAATAAAAACGTAAAAGTCACTTATTCACTTTTGTTTGAAAACTGTTCATTTCCTGTCTTCATCCTCAGTCAATAGTTTTAGTGATTCCTTTCAGACATGCAATATTTCCCCCTCCAATATAGTATCTTCCATAACCAAAACAGTAAAACTCCACCCTGATCTTAATCTGATCTTTAAGTTTCAGATGAATCTTGAAGTTAAATCCTGAAGCTGCAAAGCAGAGTAGGGTTAACACATTTGTAAAGGGGGAAGTAAATGACTAAAATGCTTCCTGGCAACAAGATCTTGTGGAAGTCTTTTTGAGTCATAATTCAAAATAATTGTTTTGTGTTGCCACAAGAGAGTGAATATTTTTAGAAGCACTTTTTTTGTTTTGTATCTTCAATAACTGAGTTTTGATGTTTTCTTTATAATTCTGAATTAGCGGCTCCTTTTTTTTTTAGATAAATGTCATTGTTTAGGACTATTTGCTTTTCTTTTTAAGATTCAACATATTTCTTAATTTAAAAAAAATCTTTAGCAAATTTAGTAAGGTTAGGTGTTTGGTGTTCTGTGTTAATTGTGAGATGTTCTTTAGGATAAAATGAAACTACTGAAATACTCAGAGGAAAATAGTGGGGTTTTTTTCAGATGATGGAGGAAACATATGAAGAACATTATGCTTAAAATTGCATTTCTGAGTATTTTTTATTCAAATTGTTTTGAATCAAAATGCGTCTGGATAGCTCCAATATTTTTCACAATTTTTGTTGCACCGGTAATGTTAGGTTTGGGTGTGAGGTGAGCTATCCGGAAAGTGTGTAAACAGAGAGCTCTCAGTAACGAGGAGGGGAAGGCTCTGCCTACAACTCAGAGGTTTTGCAATAGATCAAAAGATGATCGGAGTGCTTTTTAATGGAGGGTTTTCAAGAATGTATTTAATGTCAACGCAGGGATCGACTGGGCCCCAGAGAGTAACCGTATAGTCACCTGTGGAGCAGACCGCAATGCTTACGTGTGGACCCTTAAAGAGGGGGCCTGGAAGCCCACCTTGGTCATCCTCAGGATCAACCGTGCTGCTCGCTGTGTTAAGTGGTCGCCAAAGGAGAACAAGTTTGCTGTCGGCAGCGGCTCGCGGCTCATCTCCATCTGCTACTTTGAGCAGGAAAATGACTGGTGAGGCTGTAAAAGAAGCATCCATGTCAAGAACCTTAAAACAGATGATTTAATCAGCCAAACCAAACATTCTGATGGTATGAAATGGCCTTTTCTCCCTTCAGGTGGGTGTGCAAGCACATCAAGAAGCCAATCCGCTCTACCATCTTGAGCTTGGACTGGCATCCCAATAATGTGCTGCTGGCAGCCGGATCATGTGACTTCAAATGCAGGTATGTCGTTAATCTATTCTAGATGCTCCTCTGGTTAAATCCTAGGTGATGTTCTAACTGTATTCTCCTCACAAGATGATGAAAGTTTTATAATTCTCTCCGCACAGGGTTTTTTCCGCCTACATAAAGGAGGTGGAGGAGAAGCCGAGCGCCACCCCCTGGGGCAGCAAGATGCCTTTTGGGGAGGTGATGTTTGAGTCTGGAGGGTCAGGAGCTCAGGTCCAGACTTCAGGGGGAGGAGGAGGCGGTTGGGTGCATTGTGTGTGTTTCTCGCACTCCGGCAACCGTCTGGCCTGGGTTTCCCATGATTCCACTGTGTCCGTCGCAGAGGGAGGCAAGACTGGCACGTAAGAAAAGAAAGGGGAAGCAAACCTGTGCACGTGACTGGATAGGTCGTGCCGGTGTGTGACCTTCTGTTGTGACCTCCACAGGGTGAACAGCCTGAGCTCAGAGGCGCTTCCTCTCCTGTGTGTGACTTTCATCACTGAGAACAGCATAGTAGCAGCTGTGAGTATCCAGCACAGATCCATCACTTTATCAAGTTGTGCTAACTTTTTTGGGTGACTGATAAAAGATGTCGGCCCAACATGTTTCATGCTTAAAAAGCAGGTTGTAACAAGTATTTTACTGTACCCGTATTATTTCATTTTACTTGACTAGAATGTGGTGGAAAAAGTGGTGACCCTAGAATGAGCTTTGTTGCTTCCTGTTAAGTCTAGTTCTAGTTAAGTTAGTTCCACTAACATCCCTCTGTTTCTTCAGGGTCATGACTGTTACCCGGTGCTGTTTGTGTACGATGGCGCCAAAGGCAGCCTGACATTTGGCGGTAAGCTGGATGTTCCAAAGCAAGCTGCCCAGAAGGGAATCAGCGCCAGAGAGCGTTTCCAGAACCTGGATCGCCGAGCTTCAGAGACTCAGGGCACTGACAAGGACCTCAACACGCTCCACAAGAACAGCATCAGGTCAGGAGAGAGCTTTGGAGTTTGGACAGAAAATGAAGTTTCATAGAATATTGATGAAAGTGTTCTTTTACAGATGTGTAAAACCTTTGACATCTCTTTAATTTATCTCAAAAGTACAAACATTACATGTATTATGCATGTCGACCAATTGCCTGAAAAATGTAGGGAGTTTCTTTTTTAATATGATATGAGATTTTGGAATAATTACTTTAATATTTTTAACACATATTTCTGGAATTTTTGGCACTAATTGTGACTTCCATCCAATGATTTCTTTCAGTCAAATCTCTTTGCTGGAGGGAGGAAGAAGCAAGTGCACCAAGTTCTGCACCACCGGCATGGATGGAGGAATGGGCATCTGGGATGTCAAGGTACCACACATAAACATCAGAATCCTTTTCATTATTATTATTAATATTATTATTATTAATATTATTATTATTATTATTATTGACTTCAAATGCTTATCATTATCTTTTCAGTCTCTGGAGTCGGCTATGAAGGACTTGAAGATCGTGTGAGCTGCTTTACATTTACCTGATCAAAATCAAAATGCTTCTGTATCAAGACAATTGCTGCATTGTTCTAAAAAGCTTCATGGCTGTATTTTTTATCAAAAGTTTGCCACTCTTTTAAATTTACAAATGAAACAGTGTTTGTTCGTCTTCTCATGACAAGGCTCTGTACAAAGGGGCTGGCCTCAGGTTGGCAAATGGTACTTATTCTGCTGCATTAGTACAGTCACAGCTCAGCCTGAGCTTAATGCTTAAAGCAGCCATTTTATATACATAGCAAGGGAAATCTGGAATCTTTTTACAAAGCTTATGCTGGTCATAATATGCATTTAATAAACAATTTCTGTCACAGAAATCTTCTGACTTAGGTTCATTATTGAGGTCTGTGTTGTTTATTTGAATTGAATGAAGAATATTTGTGGTATAGAAAAATATGAAAATATGAGTGAGTGATGTTTGACTGAAAGACAAAAAGGTATAGTAAAAAGCTTTTGAGTTTATTTTTTTTATTTTTTATTTTTTTAGTAATTGTACAGGAGACATTTGAGTGTGGTATTTACTTATTTACTATACTTTAACCAGAAAAGTCCCATTGAGATCTATTGATCTCTTTTCCAAGACAGTACTGGCCAAGAGGGAAAAAAGTTATATACACTTTAGACATTTCTTACAAGTTTAAAAACATTAAAATGTTAATCACATGTTTAATGTATTAAATGTTAAATACAAATGCATATTTTATATGAATGTGTCACAATTGGAAAGTGAAAAAAACTGAAAAACCTCTTTTTTACATCTTTAAATGGCTCCATGCATTTAGACAACACATTACCAAAACACTTTTACAAGTGATATGAAAGTAGGGAAGAATTAAAAATAGAGCTCTTTCCACTTAATTGAAATGTCATCATCACATTTA
>NC_050512.1:12111872-12114963 GCF_002922805.2 Oryzias melastigma
GGCTCCATGCATTTAGACAACACATTACAAAAACACTTTTACAAGTGATCTGAAAGTAGGGAAAAATTAAAAATAGAACTCTTTCCACTTAATTGAAATGTCATCATCACATTTAGTTCTGAACAAACACAAAGAAGGCTCTAAACAAACTAAAAAGAAAAGATTTTCTTACAACAAACAGCTTAATTATTGCTGCAGCCCTGAAGAATAAACCATCATCATAGTGAGGAACATCAAGCAGACATTTCTTGATCTAACAAGACTTGAAGTACACACTAAAAGCAAATCAGAAATACAACCATAATCAATATGATTGTGATTTTTTTTTTTTTTGGCCAAATTTCAAATATATCTGTATGGTATTTAATTATTTGATTAAATGAATACGTAAACTAAAATAAAGAAAGAAACTGGGCATTTTTTTCCAGTTATTTTTATTTATTTATTATGTTTGCGTTTGCAGCCCCACCTAAAGGTCTGATCAGGAACTGCATTTCCCCCATGTGTCTTTCTTCCTGCTTTTGAATCAGTCTGAGAAACTGAAGTAGCTGTCAGTGATGAAGCTCGGCCCTCCTCATCGTCGTGGCTTTGTTAGACCTCAGTTGAGAGCAACACTATCTATAATTTAATTTACTTGTTTGTTTGTTTTTTTCCTTTTCGAGCTCTCCTGTCTTTTGCTGTTATTTTTTCAGTTGATAACTGCACCTTTCCTGAGGGACAGACAGTAAAATAATGGAGATCTCGCTATTTCTCTGTGTCAATCATCATGTTTGATTGAGAGCACTCCAGAGCTCTACCCTCCTCTTGCCATGATTGGATGGAGATTCAAGAAACATGATTGGTTGATGAAAACTTGCTACTCATTGGTTCTTTCAGGCATGCCAAATATGGTAAGAAAAATGGTTTGTAGGTTTTGTTTTTTGACTGTAACCTGGACCTTGAAACTTGTATTTTTAAAAAGTGTGTGCATATTACAAAACGTAACTTACAAGGATAAAACATAAGCTACAGGTCCAAACCAGTCTCCAAACCGCTCTGAAGCGCCCTCAGTCGAAAGTCTCCTTTTATAGATAGATCAGGGCATCCCCTAATCACATGAAGTCTGCATATTTATCACTGACGTATACTTCTCTATCTTCCAGTACACGAGGGGTGATGATGGTTCTTCAAGTTCCTGCTTTATATCAGCTTCTTATAACCTTCATCTGAGGATTGGCTCCTGTTTGTTGATATGAGAGCTGTACAGGACGTCAAGCAGTTAAGACAAGAAGGATTGAGAAGTTAAAATCACTAAGAGAAAATATTTGACAAATGTATGTGTCAAGTATATAACTTTTGACAGTGGTTCAAGTGACTTTCTTTCAAAATAAAAGACACTCATGCATAGGATCATCTCATTGCAGTCCTGACATTTGGACAACCTTGGCACACTTTTTTTGTTCTTCATTGAAATAAGTTTGAACCAGGGATGTGTTGTTAGGGGAGGTAGGTAACTCAGTGCCTCACCTGGAGCCCAGGGCTCCTTTAAAAAATAGATTTTTAATCTCAACAGGACCTCCTAGGTTAAATAAAGGTAAATAAAATTATAAATCATGAACACCTGATAATAAAAAATGATGATGTGTCCACTGATTTGTTTTTTTTTCATAAATGCAATTCATACAAATGACTTTTAATATTTTTTATCCTCAAAATCTATGTATTTTTTATGTTTCCATTTCAGTGACAGCACGGGGTGTGAGGTGGTGGAGCACCGAGTGCAGCCTCACAGAAGATTGTGCAATCTCATGCAAACTAGGTTGAACTGTGCCTTTGGTTTGCTAAGTGTAGGCTGCTGTGATGCTTAATTCCTTTTTTATTTTTTTTTCTATTCATTGCATACATTTTTTATCATAACTTTCCAATTAATTGGTAATTATTTCATGCTTGTCATTTAGTGTTTGGATCTGATACAAAACTGCTCTGAAAGACACAACGGGGGGAAAACAATGCAGCTTTTTTAAATATATCAACATAGAAACAATAGATTTATTTCACAAATGCATAATTTTTTGGGATAATTTTCAATGTTGGTGTTTCACAAATTTAGAAAAATTTGGCTATTTGATTTACAGTAACAGACCTTTAAAAATCCAACCAGTCTGTAATACATTTCACAAGGACATTTGATTATATTTGCTTATATTTAACCTCGCCTAAATTCTTGAAATGTAAAAGTGCAAAAACAATTTACACTTTTTATTTTTTCCTGAATTATCATTAAAATGTCTCAAAGTTTGACATTCGATCAAAATGTTAAGTAATACATGATTTATTATTGATTAACTACAACGGTATTGAATCATTGATTATGTTTTGGGGTTTTTAATTCCTTTTTTTTGTAATCTAGCAATTTTTAGATGACTTTTGGGCTGAAAACCCGTGACTCTATCTGGCAACTGTACCTCTGTCATCATCATCCTCCTCTGAAGCGTGTTAATGTTTTGCTTTATAAACATTAAACATGTTCTAATCTATATTTGTGTTAATATTGTATAATGTAATGCCTTATTCATAAAAATTGTTTGATGACATTAAGTGGTGTCTTTAATATATGGAGTCGTGATGTGGAAGTTCGCCGGCGGCAGAGAGAGAGAGAGAGAGAGAGAGAGAGAGAGAGAGAGAGAGAGAGAGAGAGAGAGAGAGAGAGAGAGAGAGCGTGCTCTGGATCCCTGAACAGACTCATCCACGACGCCCACACTTCCGGTGGAGCGGGACCCTGTGTGGCAACGAGATCCGTCCGCGTCTCAGAACCACTGGTACCGACACCAGGAGGATGCCAGTGACGTTGTGAAGCCGTTTCAGCCTGAGCGGAAGTGATCTGATCCCCGCGGTCACCCACAGAGGATCCAGGCTTTTCAGCCGCACCGCCTGTCCGCTGTCAACTGTTGCTTATTTCCACTGTAAATGAATCTTGACAGGTAGGAGCTTCCCATACTCTGATTCTTACAGTGTAAAACAGAGAAAAGCATCCTCGTATTCTGGCAGCCGGGGATGATGAGGATGCTGCAGACACGAGTGAGCCCTTCCCTCTTAATTTGCAATTACTTGT
>NC_050512.1:12115028-12161071 GCF_002922805.2 Oryzias melastigma
ATTTTAGCATTTTGTCTGCATAAATTACTATTTTGTTAGCACAAATTGCTATTTTGTGACCACAAATTAGCATTTTTTCCCCACATTTTAACACACAAATAAGTTTTTTTGTCTATGCAAGCTAGAGTTTGTGTGCAGAAAATGCTAATTTGTGCTCACAAAGTGCTGACTTGCGCACACAAAATACTAATTTGTGGCCACAAATGAGCATTTGCTTTAGTTTTTTGTGTGCTCAAAAAAGCTATTTTGTGACAACAGACGAGCCTTTTTACTTTTTTCACATTTCATGCTCACAAGTTAACATTTTGTGCACAAAAGTTATCATTTTGTCCATAGCATTTTTTTGTGCATAAGTTAGCATTTTTTGCACACAAGTTAGTATTTTTTATGGAAAGCACTTTGATTTTAAAGTACTTTGAATTGTCTTTGTACATGAAATGTGCTATACAAATAAACTTGCCTTGCCATACAAATTGGAATTTTTGTATGGACGTATTTGTATGGAAAATGCTAACTTGTGCTCATAAAATGCTAATTTCTGCTCAAATTAGCATTTGATTACCATTTTGTGAGCACGAATGTGTTTTATGCTCACAAAGTGCTAATTTGAGAGAATGTTTTACTTATTTTTGCTAATGTCATGCCCAGGCCTCCGTACATTTGCTTTAGCAGACAAGATTGTTTCTAACTGCTGATGTGCAGATACAGCCAGACAAAACAACACTTCCTCTAGTCCTCTAGCTTGAATGAAAACTCGTTTCATACGTTTTCTGCAAAAACTGATTGATCAAAATAATTAATTAGTTGATCACACATCTTTATGTATACATTTTGGCTGCATCATCAATGTACTGCAAAACCTTATTTTTAGAGTTGATACTTGGAATACCATTTGTTCTTTGATTTCCTTTGAATCAAAATGAGTGAAAATGTAAAAAAAATGTTAATTTAATTTTTTAAAGAGCGTATAGCTACATATTCCTGCAGACACATTTTTGATTCTTAATTTGACGTATCCCTAATACTATTTTAAATATATTAACATTTCCCAGAGATTTATTTTTGTTCTTTTTGTTTTCACACCAACTATCTGTTTTTTTTTTCTTTGTTCACACTGAAAGGTGTTTTTTTTTTTTTTTTTTTTTTAAACAAGGAGAATTTTCAAAATAAATGCTACTATAGTCATTGCACAGTGCAGCAAAATGGAATGAAAAAAAAGAAGATATATACATTTAGAGTGAAATTTAGATTTAATACATTCTGTTTAAATCTATACAAAAGACTAGAAACAAATCTAACAAGATGATTTTTTACGGTTAATCTAGTTCAGCTTTATTATTTCTAAAGGCCTATATAAGTGACAAACAGATTATATGGAAGGAGTTTTGCTTTATTGAATAAGCAACAATGGAGAGGAAAACTAACTAAATGAAAGTTTTAAAAGAAACCTGTTGCTGGACCATACTCAGGAAGAATGATTATCTGCAATTTCCGTGTGGATTCTGAGAGAACGAGAAAGAGACAGATAAACACAAATAACAGCATATCTGTTATTGAACAAGAGGATAAGTTAGTGGCTGCAGAAATGAGACAACAGAAAGCAAAACAAAACAAAAAGGACAATAAGGAGATATTAGTAACCATGAGAGAGCACAGGAACATATGCCATAAAACAAAAGGGATAAAGGTTAGTAATTGTGTTATTGTAATAAATAAGTGCACAGTAAGAAGGGGAGGAAAATATTAATTGAATAACTGACCACAACTGATACAGTTTTTTTACTTTCAAGAAGGTCGGGGAGGAAGCAGGGCGAGGAATCTTAAAAATATATGAAATGTATGATGAGTGCAGGCTTGTACTGCATAAGATTGATAATTGCAAAAGTAGAAATGTGTGAGTGTGTTTAAAATCCCACTTTTTAATAACGATTATGTCATTTTTAGCCAAAAAAAAAAAAAAAATCTGTTATTTTCTGAGACATAATTTCTGCAGAGTGACAGTAGTCCATTAGAAATTCACCTCTGAGTTGTAGGCGTACCGGTATCGAGACTTACAGATTTGAGCTGGATACCAACTCAGGTGAGGAAAAAAAAGACGTAAATGGATCTATTACTCTGCAAATAGATGTATCAGAGTGGAGCTTGTGGCCCGCCATAGACTTAACGTGGCAACTTTTTTCCATCTGCTCCTGATTCACAACAATTTAAATGAATAAATACTCAGAAATGCCATTTAAATCTTAATTTTTTTAATTTTTCTTTATGTCCTCCATCATTAGAAAAAGTTAAAAACACAATTTTCATCTGAGTGGGTCTTTAATGTTTTTCTTTATTCCAAAAAACAAGACTGTAATATATTGTATAGCAAAATATTCATAAAATAAATGTAAACAATTAAAAACTACATACTGATGAACATTGATGTGGTTACAACCAGTAGTCTAAAACATTTAGTTTACAGTAAAAACAAATCTGAGATTTAAGTTCACTGTTGAAGGGAAAACTAAAGTCAATTTATCTTAAATGTCTTTGTGTATTTATCTGGTCTTTCCATTCACACTGTGACAGTCATCACAATCTCCCCACTAGTGGTCTCCTCCCTGTCCATCTTGTGTCTCTAAGCTTGGCCTTTAGCCCAACAGTTAGCAGAAAGCCATTAATGACCTGCCAGGCCAGGGACCGGCGCACGCTCTCACTCCAAAAGGAGAGTCACTCATTCAGACAGACAGACGGAGAGAAGCTGCTGTTGGACACAGGAAGTCTTTTATTTGGGGCAGGGCAGTGAGTTTCTGGGCTGAGGCCGATGGAATTAATAGCTCTGAAAGAGTGTCACTCTAAAAACAGCTGTTAGGTGAGAGACAACACAGAGGAAAGTTCAAAGACATGGTGAGACCTCTCTTTTGTGTCTTTTGCCTCCTATTATCACAGGATTCCTGTAGCAATGACAAAGTACAGGACTTATTCAGAGAGAGGAGCTTTTTATTGAGTGTGTAAAAATTACGAGGACCCACAAAGGGTCTAATTGAAGGATCTGTTCAAAAACATATTGATTTTTTTCTTTTCTGCTTCAATTTTGAAAAAAATTAGTGCATATTTCATTCTGGTTTTCTTGACTAGATCTTGACATGACTGTTTGCATTTGAAGAACAGGCACAGACAGGACCAAATCTAGGTCTCTTATGCAATCAAGCTCTACAAGATGCAGCCTTAAAGTAGAGAGTCATTGTTGTGGTTTATGTGTGGATGTATGAAGTCATCCTTTTGTCCATTTTCATTTAATCCTGGAGGAGATGAAGCAGCTGCAGAAGCAAAACAGAATCAGAGAAGGAGTTTTCCGTTGTCAAAAAAAAGACAATCCCTGCTCGGCAGTTTCCATGACAACAGTGACATCACTGATGTATGCAGAGCTACATCCTGAGCTATTATGTATTCCTCACCAGCGCTTGTTCAATCTGTTCTATGTTTAGAGTCCCCGATTTAGACTGCCGTGCACGTATGTGTTTCGTCTGTGCGTGAACATCCAAGCATCACTGTACACATGAAAGAAATCCTCCAGAAGCCTCTGGATGGTTGCTGATTGTTGCTCAGCAACAGTTGCCTTGACAACAAGTTGAGGCATAATCTGGAGCTGCTAAGCAAGGATGAATGGAGAAGTTATATTTTATGAGCAGCTCTGAAAAGAAATGATGTGATTATTAGAACTTAACTGGTTTACTGCAGCTTGCGTGCACAAACATAATGTTTTACCATCAATTCATTTAAAAAAATCCCTGATTTCTTGAAAACTTAAACTCGTCTTTGTGTTAAATTGGCTTCTTCCTTTTAATACCAGGATTTTCTAATTAGTTAATCTTGTGAGTATGATTGAGACGAGGATCTAACTTTGTTCCAGGTGTCCAGATTTCACTTTAGTGTTCAAGACATCATGATGTAAACAGAGATGGAATACAGTCGATTCTTAGCATATTAGTGAGCCCACTGTAGAAATGATGTGCAAAAAAAAAAAAAAAAAGAATTCTTTTCTATGTTTGTTCCGCTGTTTGTTCAGGCTGGAGCGGAAAATGTTGAGAAATTGAGTTTTCACACCCTACGAAAAACACAGTTCACCCTGACTGTCAAAAACAGACTCCCTAGAGGTCTTCAGTCATGGCTAAGCTCCCTTCAGCACAGCAAACGTGGAAAGAAAGTGACATTCTCTTACAATCAAACCTGCCAAACCAACTCCACATTTTTATAGCAATTCATTTCAAATAAAAAAATGCACAAAAACAACATTCTTGAGAAAACCCAAATCAGTGGTACAACATTCTCACTGTCAACTCATCATACATGGACGTATGGTTTGGGCCCCCTCTGTGCCACTTTTTGACATTTTGGACGTCCCCAACTTGTCGTTTTTTGATATGCTGATTGTTCATATCAAGGCGTATCATCAGGGCGGCAGTGGCTCAGGTGGTAGAGCGGGTCGGCCAATGATCGAAGGATAGGCGGTTCGATTCTGGCTCCCGCCAGCCAAGTGTCGTTGTGTCCTTGGGCAAGGCACTTAACCCTACTTGCCTCCAGTGTGCCTCCACTGGTGTGTGAATGCGTATGAATGTTCCGGTGATGGTCAGAGGGGCTGTTGGCGCATACTGGCAGCCACGCCTCTGTCAGCCTGCCCCAGGGCAGCTGTGGCTACAATAGTAGCTTACCGTCACCAAGTATGAATGAGGTGTGAATGAATAATGGATATACAATGTAAGCGCTTTGAGCGTCTGGAAAAGCGCAGATAAATCCAATCCATTATTATTATTATTATTAAATCAGGGGTCCCCAACTTGGGGGCTACAAAACGGTACTGGGAAACAATGCAAATGCTGATCAGGGGTCCCCAACCCTCAGGACATGGACCGGTTCCCTTTTGGAGACCCTAAACCCCATGGGTTCTGGCTAACAACGGGGAGTAGGATCCTAACCCTAACCAGTCTTTTCCTCTGTCCAATTATCACTAATTACAACCTTACCCATTGAAACCCTTACCCCCATGACTATCTAACAGCCCCGCACACATATATACATTTAAATTTGACTTCACTGTAATGGAGGGCCCTGCAGCCCTGTCCCTGGGGGAGGGGGGTTTTATGGAGTGTGCACTAGATCCTGGCCTCCAATGGAGTGTAGTGTCCGATTGCTTTCCTTCTAACCCATTACCAGTACCCTAACTGTGTCTGCATCCCTGATTCAATGGGAACAACCAGCACATTTAAAAAACAGCCATATATGTTATAGGAGTGAATGTGTAGTACAGTCAGCTTAAAAACTGTGTTGACAAATTCTGCTCAGTTTAATTTCATGAAAAAAATATTTTGAGAATCAAATCTCATCCTATTTGTTGTAGGAAGCAAGAAGTAAAAAGGTTGCAACAAACGTTTCTATCTCATTACCCGTATAACAAGAACTTCAGGACCAGAAGTTGCTGCACATGTTCAGACCTGCATTTGCATGATTTTGACATGTTATCAGTTCACTTAGTATGTAGACAAACTATAGGAACAAACTATGAACAAACTCTATCTATCACTTCAGATTTTTGGGGTTAAGATGCTGGATTTGGACTCATTTTTGTGTTTCAGATTTATGAACAAACGCGTTCCTTCTAACAAGAGATACCAGCCCACGGAATACGAGCATGCAGCCAACTGTGCGACGCATGCGGTGAGTGTGCACTTAAGCATGCATCACAGATGAAGTGCTCCACTCAGGGAAAAATAATCAATAATGATAAAGGAAATGAACATGCCAGAAGGATTTTGAAAATGTTTTTGCAGTCCAGGCTGCAGCCGCTTGCCTCTCTGATCTCACTCCTGATGTGACATCTTTCAGTTGTGGATAATCCCCAGCCTGCTCGGCAGCTTGCTGTTGCATTTCTGGTCGGAGGACCAGTGGGAGCGACTGTCAGCCTGGGTGTATGGGGCGGGGCTCAGCTCGCTCTTCATCATCTCCACCCTGTTCCACACTGTGGCCTGGAAGAAGAGCCATCTACGGTACCCACAAACCCAGCTGACACATTCTAAATCAAATGCCTTTTTGTGTTAAACACAGACGCTTTCTGCAGGTCTGTGGAGCAATGTTTCCACATGTGTGACAGGATGGTCATCTACTTCTTCATTGCTGCTTCCTACGCTCCCTGGTAAACAGCCTCTTAAGTGGGTAACTAGCCTCCATCCATGCTGCAGCTCTGATTACAGCTCCACCTTCATGTGTAGGTTGAACCTGCGGGAGCTGGGGCCATGGGCATGCCACATGCGCTGGCTGGTGTGGGTCAAGGCGTCTTTTGGAACCAACTACGTTTTCTTCTTTCATGAGAGGTTTGCTCCAGTTTCACACTTCTAAGTCTGCCAAGTGACATTTTCTTGGTTTTTTGTGATAATCTGATGCTTTTAATACTACAAGAACATCCTGTGTATGACTGATTTACTTTCTTTCACATCCAAACACATCTTTAAACTACTTCTACAGCCTAAATCTTCTCTGAAAACATTTTAGTTTTGCTTTTGTCTCACATTTTGCGCTTTATACATAGAGGGGAGATGCAGTACGGAAAGACAAACACCTCTGCATGAGGGAAAACAGTGGAAGCCACACAGGAAAATCTGGTGTACCTTCAAAATGCAGCTTGGAAAACATATCAGCACTCCTACATATTCAAAAAGTTATTTTCTTTGTTTTTGCTGATAGCTAAAATAACTCTTATAATTATAAGCCTGTTTTATCTAATCTAATTACAGGTTAATGTTGCTTTAAAATGACCATACAGACTGTAAGTTAAAAAAAAGAGTATTTTTTACAGTGTGCCGGCGTTTACAAAACATAAATATTACACTGAGTTTTTTTACTACAATATTTAAAGTATTTTATCAGGGAAAATTCATGTGCGCTCCCTTTTTCACAAAAAAGTATTTTCCTGAGTCATTTTTAAGTTCTGATTGTACTTTCAAAGGAACATTTTAGGTATTTTTCTAACTTTATTACTTTACATCAGGGGTGTCAAACATACGGTCCTAATCCAGCCTAGTAACGAAGAGAAAAAAATATAGAAAAAAGCAAGTTTCTAGTCTATTCCTGTTGCGAGTTTTGTCAATAAAGAAATGACTGCAATGGGCAATTACGCCACTAGGGGGAGCAAAGGAAACGCAAGACCAGCCTAACAAGAGAAAAAAAAAAAAAAACACAAACAATGAAATAAGTGATTTGGATACTAGGTTGGTTGAGACTATTTTGCTATTATGTTACTGGTCCGGCCTATTTGAGATCAGATGGTTTGAATCTGACCCCTGAACCAAAATGAGTTTGACACCCTTGCTTTACATATTTTTACATTATAGCGTAGGATTTAAAAAACATGTTATTAAGGAAAATGTATTTGATCTCACTTTGAGGATGAAATGTTGTTTCATCATACACATGAAATAATTTTTTTAAAACATTTTCTTGGATTTTAGTTGGCAAGCATTTTTTTCTGATAGATTTTATTTTCAGGTACAAGCTCATGGAGTTGATCTGCTACACGGTGATGGGGCTGTTTCCTGCCCTGGTCATCTTCTCAATGGTAAGATGGATCTTTTTTTTTTTTTTTTAATTGTAGTAAAAACTGCTCCATATTAACTCGATGCGTCTCCTCCAGTCAGAGCAGTCGGGGTTGTGCGAGCTGCTGGTCGGCGGAGCCTGCTACTGCCTTGGTATGATCTTCTTCAAAAGTGACGGCATTGTTCCGTTCGCTCACGCCATTTGGCACCTGTTTGTTGCCATGGGAGCAGCCGTGCATTACTACGCCATTTGGAAGTACCTCTATGCCGCCACGCCGTCTCAGGTCCAGACCGCCAGGTGACATCAGTGTTGACCTCGTGTGAGGCGACTCCTGGGGTTGGACTGCTTTTTGGTTCAAGCTAATTCAGGGGTTGCTTCATCTGGAGGCTTTCAGGGTGGGAGAGTGCTCGCCATGGGCCCTCATGAGAATAAAACTGCCGCTGCATTCAGGTGACCTTTGTCAGCTCATAAAGTCTTCGAAATTCTACTTTTAACATTAAGGTTTCTTCCAAAAACCTGCTGAGTTCAGCACTAAAACTAAAAACATCAAACTGACTTTTTTTTAAAAGACCCACTCTAATCATCTTTGAATCTTTTGTAAAAGCATTTGCAGTGGGCTTTTGATTACAATTAGGCCATTTTTAGTAAAAAACAAAATAAAAATTTATTTTTTTAGGACACAGTTTCTGCATAGCAACAGGAGATCATTAGAGTAACCCCGCCCCCATTTCCTGTCATCCATCTGTTGACATGTTCTACTGCTAGCTTACAACCCCTCACAACCACAACATTAAAACACCCAAAACAGAATTTTCATCAGACTGGGTCTTTAAATAGTTTCATTGTATCCTTAAAAAAATCTCACAGAAGAACAAAGACTTAAACTTTTTAAATTTGGCAAAAACGTATAAAATAAACATGTGGAATGTTAACAAGAAAGCAGACAAAGTCCTTTATGATGACAGTTATCTTAAAAATGAGCTTCTAATGCAGGAATATGAAAAAAACAAAAGCAAAACTTTAAAATGACAAAACCCTGAAAAAAAACCCAAATAAACCTAAAATCGAATTGAGATTTAATTTTGTGAATTTTGGAAGCAGTTCTTGCAGCCAGGCAGCATTTCAGCCATTTGTTTTTGCCTTTACAAATGTGCCTACAAACTCTGCTTTGCAGCCTTAGGATATAATTTCATGATTTACCTTAAATTTAAAGATTAAATTATTTCAAGTACTCTGAGACTTTATGAGCTGAAGAGGTGGTTTGAAGGCATCATGGGAAGTGCACCATAAACACAGCCCTGCTGAATTTGAATATAAAATCACAAGATTTCCCAGGAATTCTGTGTCATTCCAGAGATCCTCCGTCTGCCCGTCCATGGAGCATGTCCAGATTCAGCATTCACAGGCTGAAGAGTCGGCATTATCTGAGTGTCAGGAGGAGAAAATGTTTACAATTAGCTGCCTTGACTATCGTCAGTCCTTTTAGTATCATCCTTGTTGAAAGTGTTTGTGCACTTATTACACATTTTGAGCTTAAAATCAGAATTTAGCGCTCCGGTTGGAAGTGTTATTGCTGTCAAATTTATTATCCAGGCTGTCGAGACAGTTTGTTTTGAACAAAAGCTGCTTCAGTTGGTGATCACACTCAGTTTCATGACTAGAATGGTGAAGTTTTTATGTTAAATATCCATAATCTTGAAGGCTTTATCTGTGCTCGTCTGCAGTTATTCACAGCTCAGAATATCAAGCATATTTACTGAATCCTAATATTATAGCGCAGTTCATAAAGTTTAGTGAGTGAAAACGCCATCTGAACAGTTTAAACAGTATTTATCAGCTGTACAGTCTATGTTTATTAAATCTTTTATTTTAATGTATTTTAATGTTCAAAATAACAGAAACGATTTTGCTCATCCTCAAAGGAGAACCAAAATCCGACTTAGCACTGCCAAAAAAACAAACAAAAAAACAAGATGACTCCCTCTGGGAGGGAGGCTGAAACTTGGATCAGAGCAAAGGCATCTCAGGTGTGTGTATTTGTGTTTGTATTCGATTCGACACCCGGGAATCTAAAGCCTCCGATTGGCTTCGCCGATGTTTACACGTTAAGCACATGAACACTTCAAACAAGTTGTCTTAGTCCTGAATGGAGCCAGAGGTGAGAGGACACTCGTTTCACTGCCAGGATCAGAACTATTTTAGACTTGAAAGAACACAAATCCACAGATGAGCATCAGTCACGCTGGTCTGGTTGTTTAGGTGCTGATGCAGGTTTACGTTGACTCTGCACCCGTCCTGACTCACTACTCTGAATGAAGCACCTTTTTTTGTTTGTTTTACATATTTGTGTATATTTGGAATATAAAGATCAAAAGAACACACCTTTAGAGGAGGAATGACAACTGATATCAAATTCAAAGAGGTTATAATATGTAACCAGAAAGAGACACTATGCTAGACACAAAAACAAATCTTTTATTGTTAAATTTTCACCAAAACAACAAAAATCTTATAATTTGTTTTTCTCTTTTTAATTCATTAAGTATTAGAGTTAAAGAAAGTTAAGATTCAGAAATGATGGGATGGAGACCACAACTTTATTTTTTTTTTAGCTCTTTCATTTTTAATGTTATGCCAAAGTGGTGGAGACAAAGCAAATTAAAACATAATTATGTGTATGAATGCAATTACAGTGAATAGAACATGCAGAAAAAAAGTTGTCTTGTCACTTTTGCACCCCCAAAAATTTAGGTTTGTTTATTCCTTCATGTCAAAATATTCTAATTTGGGAGACGCAGAAGTAGAAAAATGAGAATAAACATGATCTGTATGGTAATGAAGAAGTTGATTTGATATTTTCGTCGTATTTAAAATAAAACATTTTTATTTTAATTTTTTTTATTTAGCTGCACATCAGGTATTTCTAAACTATTTATAAACGGTGACTGCTTGCAGTTCACTTTTTGTTCTTTCTAGATGAATCGATTGATGTATGAATTCTCATAATATTCATATTCATATTAAACTGGTTTGTCTGTGGTACTTTTTTGTGCTGTGAAAAGCTGAAATGATGCCAACATTGCTTCTATATTTTCTATTTTGATTGTAATAAAAATGCTTTTTCTTGCAGTAAGTTGTTGCTGTTGTCATTTTGTAATGTTGTTTTTATTGCAACCCAAAAGAAACAGATTGTTTTATTATAAATTTAGTGTCAAAGCACTAAAAACTAAAACTAAAACTGCCTGAAATGTTTTTGAAAGTATACTGGAAAAATAACAGTTTTTATTTCTTTACATTAGAGTTATAGGTTAGAATACATGACAATAATATCTGAACATTGTGAAATACAACATTCAACTCAGCTAAATTTGTCTAAATAGTCCTCAGGACAGTGATTTATGAAAAGTCTGGTTTGAAACCTGCATGCTAAAGGGATTACGGAAAACAGAGTCCTTACACTGTTAATTACTGACAAAAGATTATTCACCATGGAAATCTAACAGTGACAAAATCCCTGGATAGATAGGAGTTGTTACTGGAAAGAGTTCATCATGACTTCCTCTGACTAACACTTTCGTACACTTGTGTTGCAGCTCATTTACAAATGTTTCTAAACTTTTTACTCGATCCAGCAAAGAGCTGGCCTTCATAACTATCAGTTTCCATCTCATCTGGAACGACTTAACATTTGATGAGATTTTCAAAGTAAAAGAAGAAAACTCATCAAAACATTTTATTGGATTCGGTTCAGTTGTTTTTTCTCAAAGTGCTTCCACTTTTTTGTAAATAAATTAAACAAAATGACTGTGTAAATGAATAATATATAACCCAAAATTTAAAACACCATGAAAAAGTGTATTAATTTCCAAATTTAAAAAAAAAAATCTTTCATAGAATATAGATTCAAGGACCACTGTTTTATTAATTTCAAGTAGTTGTTTATTTTTACATAAATTTTGGTTTCTTCTCATAAAACTCACGAAAACAGGATTTCAGAAAATTAGAATACTATGGAGACATCACCATTTACTACTCAGTTTTTTCAAAAAGACAAAGATTATGATTACATCAAAATAAAGTGTTTTCAAAATGATTTGTCCATCTTCAAAACTTCATTTTTAGGTTCAGGGTCCAGGTCCCTCTGGAATCTGAAATCTGCATCTCCATCCAGACCCTGAGCAGAAGGAATCATGAAGTCCTCTAGAACATTCTGCTAGACTGTTGTAGTGATTTTGGATTGGAGAAAATAGAGTTTACCAACACCAGGGCTGGACATTTCAGCACAAATCATGACGATTTCACATTTTACTTCCAACAAGTTGGGTTCTGCCCCTCACCAATCTTCCTCTAAACTGTTGGACCTTCATTCCCAAATTAAAGATACTTTACTTTCATCAGAAAACAGGATCTTGGACCACAGGTCAACAGTCCAGTCCTTCTTCTCATTGGTCCAGTTGAGATGTTTCCTCCATTGGCTCAGAAGTGTCTTGACTCCATGAGCCAGACAGCTGCAGCCCATTTTCTGAATGCGTCTGAATTTGCTGGTTTTTGAAGATGTTCCTCCACCTCATTCCACCCTTTCTGGATATCTGCAGGTTCTAAAATCTTGTTCTTTTGATGATCCGCTGATCTCTTTAGCTGGAGCATCTTTTCCTGACACACTTCCCATTGTTCTGTTTGGACACCGTGCTCTGCGAGCAGCTAGCCTCCTTAGCTATGAACTTCTGTGGTTTACCCAGACTATGGAGGGGATCGATGATGGTCTTCTAGATAGTTGTCAAGTCTGAAGTCTTCTCCATATTGAACTGAGACAGTTGAATGGAACCAATTAGACATCATGGGAGCCTGCACAGATGCCTTGAGTTTAGATGACAACTAGGGGAAATTAGTTTAAAACATGCAAGTCTTTTAAAACCTAGACAGAAGAATAAATAAATAAATGAAACATCCTGACCTACACTCCAGACTGGGTGGTGGCTGTAGTGCATAGTAGGGCCAATCACCAATAAACCACAGAATAAGAAGAATGGGAAAAAAGTCAGATTTCTCCAGAGTATTTTTTGAAATCCAGTTTTTGTGGGTTTAATAATGAGCCGAAACCCAATTTATGTAAAAATAAACAAATAAATGCTTGAAATTGGTGGGCCCTGAATCATATTTTTTCGTTGAAAAAAATAAATAAATAAAAAAAGTAATTTTTTAACGGAATTGTGGAAATGAACACACTGTTCCATTATTTTCTAATTTTATTTATCTATTTATCATTACACTTGAACCTGATCAGACTGCACATTCTGCATATGTCCGCCAGAGGGCGCCGTTGCCGCGCGTTGGTAACCCGGAGCTCAGGTGTACGGAGGTGCAGCGGCTCGGGGAGCTCGGCTTTTTCCGGCGCGCCTCGGCAGCCGAACGGTTGCGTAGATGTGGGAATGCGGTTGCCGGCGGCTGTGGGCATTTGTGGACGCTCAGCGGAGATGTGCGCACGGGGAAGGGAGCCCACCGCGGCTGGCTGTCCCGCTGCCTAGCCGGCTGTCTCGCGGGGATGCGGGTGGGGACCCCGGACGGAGGGGGGTGTCTCTGAAACCGGGACAGCGGTCCGTTTGTTACCCCTCTCCCTCGTTCTTTGTATTTATTTATTGGGGGGGAGTGGGAGGAATGAGAGAGGAGCTCAGGATTCCCCAACAGCACCATGGAGACGCGCATTGCAGACAACGTGAGTACCAACGCAACAGACACCAGGAGAGCCCCCACGGGAGTGGGCACGTCACCGGTGGAATCCGTCACTCAACTTTTTAGCCACCTATTCTGTAAATGAGAAGACGTATTAGGCCCACATTTTATTGGGGTTACTGTATGCTCTTTTTTTTTTTTTAACTCAAGCGTGGAATTAGTCAGACTAATTACCTGCACTGTAACGAGACTGATGAAGGTGATTGCAAACACCTGCTGACCCGAGCAGGCCGCTCTGTGAGTTCGTATCGCCGAGCCTGGCGGCTCATTAGCGGATTAATTTCTGAGGATTTTCTCCTGTCTTTTGTTGCTACGGCGGTTGCTACGGACGACCAGTGAATCCAAAGTGGTAAACAGACGGACAGTGGCTGAAAAAGACCTGCAGTACTTCTGGACCTAATCTTTATTCGCCTGCATTTTTTCTCTCTATGTTTTAATTATGTCAAACAAATTCTGAATTATAATAAATAAATAGATAAACATCCAGCAGGTCAGATTCTAGTGACAGATACCATCTATTTTGGGTATAATAAATACAAACCTCAACACATATGTTGTCTTTTTTTTTTTAAGTCTGTGTGTGTAAGGGCAGTAGGGGTTTCCTGGGATTGAGTTAACTGCTGCCAAGTAGCCAGATTATTTTGGATTAGCAGGCCTTTCAAACAGTCACGTTATCCCACCAGCCCTTGCAGAGTCAGCTACAACACTAACCCCATTTGGCTGAATGCCTTTAAAAACAACAACAACAAAAAAAGTCACAATATAAGAGGGCACAAGGTGCCATCCATGCAGCTGCATCCCACCCTACTTTCATCTGCTCCTGCAGTAAGATCAGCTGCACTGGTCCAGAAGGTCCTTTGTCTTTTGGATATTAGAAACAAAGATTCTGGTTGGAATATATATGTATATAAAAATGACACAACTGATCTTCAGTAAATAAAGAATATATTTGTCAAATGCATATTATTTTGGGGTTTAGTATTACGCGGGTTAATAGAAAAATGTATTGTGGTTGCAAAAGCAGTTTGCACATTGTTAGTATTGCAAATGGATCAATTCGTGTTTAAGCCCTAGCACAGCTTTTTTTATGGTGGATGCTATTGCCATTTAGTCAATCATTTAAGCCATGTTGTCATCACAACATCCAATATACTTTTCATGTAAGATTTAAGTTGCAACAAAAATGTAATTTAAAAATGCCTTGATCAGAGGTCTGCAGCTGCGCCATCCAGGCTGATTTCTCATTGACCAAAATTCAATATAGGAGCAACGCAGTCTTGTTTTACATTTTGGAAAAATTCAACACTCCTTTATATTCATGTTACTTTTAACTGAAATTTAGCTCTTTTTGACATGAATAATAACATTAGAATGTAAAAAAAATAATAATATTGTAATTATGATATTAGTTTTTGCTCTTGGAAAAAAAAACAAATTAGTTCTTTTGAAAATAAGACACCAAATGTTGAACAATCAAATCAACAAAGGCATTTTGTGTTCATTTATGAATCTACTGTGGTGGGCTGCCATTCTTTTTTTACCTACTTAGCGTAAAGTTAACCTGAACAAAAATATGACTTCATTGGTTTAAGATCTAATACAAAAAGTATGAAAGTATTTATAATTGCATATTTTTCCCCATATCCCCTCTGAGCAGAAGATAAACATTGTTTTACATTTATCCTAATAATAAAACGGATCCTAAAGAAGATCAAACATTTTACTGAATGTTTAGCTTACTTTTTGAAATGTGTGCACTGGAGGGACCACAAGGCTTCTTGATTTAATGAACTATCAACTTTGTCTTACTGTTATAAGAGCATCTTAGCCTTAAAGTAATAAATCTAACTGACTAAATTCAAACCAAAGCTCGTTTTATGTTCTTTTAGCCAGAGAGCCACAACCGAGTGATAAGAGCCACATGTGGATGTGATCCCTGGCTTCTAAAGCAGTATAGACTCAAAGGGGATGTTTATGTAATGTTAAGTTTGATTCATACTCTCCTTGAACCTGACTTTAACGTTGATCGCTTTGTGTCCTCAGAAAGAGAGGTGACAGTGGAAATGAAGTTTAAAACATCTGATTGTCTGCTGTAAGCTTTTCTCCAGAGCTGGAGCACAAACTACTGGAAACACTTAGCAGCATCACGGTGCCTTTCTGGAGCTTTAAGTCTTTTTCCTGTAAGTCACATTTAAATCCTGCATTTACCAAACTTTTGTAATTAATTATGGATTTTCATTTGAACGCATTTTACTTTACATATTTGCATACTTGGTCTAAATATACTGGAACAACAGTTGTATTTGTACTTTTTCTTCATATGTGTATATATATTTGTTTGACTTTTTTACACCTACTTACCTTTACCTTGTTTGTGCATAAGACACTGGAACTAAATTCCTTCTATATACAATGTTCTTCGCCAATAAAGCTGATTCTGATATAAGTCATGGTTTATTAAATCTTTGCCTCATCCCCTATTTTGAGTGTTACTTTGTCACGTGTGCAAGAATTACACTAATACTTGCAAATGTTTCTTTGTTATAGTTGCAGAGTGCGTGAAGCAAACCCCGTCACCATGTTCTACGGTTCCTCTTCTGGGGCCAGTATGTCCCTGCCGTCCAAGAGCCGCCTGAAACGCCAGAGCAGGACCTTCACGCAGGTGGAAGCACACAGACGTGAACAAACATGCTGTCAGGCACTGTGGAGTTTTGGTGCAAAATTTATAGGTTTGATTTAATTCAAGTTAATAACTGAGGTAAAATAAATAAATAAATATCAAAACTGACTTTTAAAGACACACTTTGAGGAAAATTGTCGTTTTGGGGTTTTTAACGTGTTCTGATGACGAAATTCAGAGAAAATTAAGCTCAAAATAGCATGTTGAAGTATTTCTTTATTCAATATGTTGTGAATCAGGAGCAGACAAAAATGCCATTTGAAAAAGAGCGTACTTGTGATGTAGAACATCTGCTGACCAGGCCAAAATGTCCATGCTCTATGCTCTCAGCAATGGGAAGTTGCTCCACACCAACAATCCTGGCCACAACTCAGGGGTAGATTTCTAATGAACTACTGGTGCTCAGCAGAAACTATGTCCTGAAGAAAAGCAGGTTTTTTCTCTAAATTTTGGATAAAAAAAATGCATAATTCTAATCAAAAGACCCACTGGAAATGCTTTTAAAATATATCAAAAGATGATCAAGGTGGGTTTTAAAACAACCTATTACTGTTTTTTTTCTACAGTTTAAAATAAATGATGATCATGTGTTCATTCGTTCATGCTACACCTCTCTACGGGCCTTCATCTGAATTTCATGTTCCGAGCACCTCATGCACTAGTGTCACACCTGCAGCAGGTGTTTTTGAACTGGAGTCATCTAATTCAAATGGCACAGTGTGACTCGTGTAGACTCGTGTAGTTCAACAGGGCACTCATTATTGCTTTTGTTCACCAGGTCTTGTACCGAACTCTGAGCTACAGAGACAGAGTCCCAGCAGAAGCTGGAACCAACACCCGTGGCGACCGGCGCTCAACCACTGAACCCCCGGAGCGGCCAGCAGACGACCCGGCTGAACTCTCCACACAGAGTTCGGCCCCAGGGGTGCTGAAGATATTTGGAGATGAAATCTGTGCCGGTGCCAACTACAAGAGCGTCCTGGCCACGCCGCGCTCGAGTGCTCAGGAACTTGTGAAAGAAGCTCTGGAGCGTTACTCGCTCAACAAAGACGCAGCTCGCTCTTATGTGCTGTGTGACGTGATCGGCCGTCTAGAAGGTGGAGGCGGGATCGCAGGACCAGTGTGGCGGACTGAGTGCCTGCGAGCTTTGGGAGATAATGAGAAGCCACTGTTGCTCCAAGAACTATGGAAACCCAGAGAGGGTCACGCTCGAAGATTTGAGCTGCGTAGAAGAGCAGAGGTCGAGGAGCTCAACGCCAAGGACAAGGACACCATCACTGCTGGTGAGGGGATGCAAAGAGTCACACATGCACACACAGATTGAGAGGTACACACTCAAACACACGGCAGCTGGTCTAGCTCGCTTCCTTTCTTCACATGTCAAACTCAGCAGAAAAGCACAGCTCGTTAGCTTCTGCAGTCTGCGTGTGTGTGGGAGTGTGTGTGTGGAGTTGCAGAATAGGACTTTTTGTCACAGCTATTATCTCGTGGAGAAGATATTGTTCCTATGTGGTTATCTGGGTGGTTCTATGGAGGTGCTGTGAACACATCAAAGGGTTTCAAAAGGCAGACACACGTGCAATAAGATATTTAAAAACACACACATGCAAATTGACACCCCTGCGATGGAGCCCTGGAAATGCATGGACAGCATGTCGATTGATTGAGCGAAAGCTAAGACCTTTCAAAGGGGAGGTGTAGATAGGTATTGACAGCCTGGTGTTTTTATGAATGACACGTTCTTACCACAGTAATGTGATCACCTGATTCTTCTAAAAAGCTTTCCTGTGGTTCAGATTTTATTCACTCAGTAAAACTCCAAAAGACGTTACAGTGACTGTATGTCTGCTAGTGTGTCTTTAGGAACCATCATGATCCAAGAAATACATTTATAAGGATAAAATGAGGATTTCTTCCCCGATGCTTTGGGAAATGTTATCATGTTTCACTCTAGAATACTTTAACAGACTTGGTTTGAATGGGCATTAAAATCAGTCATTTAAAACGTCTTCATTTGGTTTGGCTTTACTCAGGAAGTATGTTGTAGTGAGGAGCAGAAGGCCTTTGATTGACGGCTCAAAGGACAAGCTGCTTTTCTCATTTATGCTATCTTTTGTTCTGGTCAGTGCTATAAAGAGTTCTCTATCTGTTTTTGGTCCACGCTCAAGAGCACATCGTGAAACCAAAGCAAATGCAGATGTAGAACGTTCATGCTCATAACAGTGCAGAGAGATATAGCATCCAAACTGTTGAGTTCAAAGACTTTGATTGTCTTGGTGATCTGCTAGAAGAATTCTGTAGATTTACAATAATAATGAATGTTTCTTTTCCAAAAACATGTTTATAGAATAACTCCAATATGCCTCTGTGTGAGTGAGCAGCTACTCCTGATAATGCTCCTCCTGTAACTGATGAAATTAATCTGTAGCTACTGAATACACCGGGCATGTGACACACGTTCTAGAATGTGCTAAACGTGTATTCTTGAACACGAGTTTAGCCTTTCAGTGTTCTAACTAGACAATCAGGAAGAGGCCTTTTTCTACTGTTTACTAGCGCACGTCCACCATCCACTGTTGGAAGAGGTTTGATGTGAAATGTCAAAGTGGCGCAAATCTTGCTCCAGGCTCTTCCTCTTACAGCTCTATTTCGATAAATAAAAGACCTAGTGTTTAATTCCAGCTGGACACAAACGTCCCGACCACATATAGTCCCTGGTTGGTTAGAGTTCAACGTGGTTTGACTTTCAATAGGTGTTTTATGGTCATGAGTTTTGTAGGTAAAGCCTGAAAACAGTTGCATAAACTTGCATAGCAACACGTGAACGTGAGGATGATGAACGTGTAAGCCCCAAATGTGTATTTATGCGTATTTATGTTACTTGTCATTGAAAACGACCACTTGCTGCAGAAGGTGGTGTGAATGTTTGTGGGCACAGCACCCACACCTCCTTTACAATCCTTGATGTCTAATTCATCCCAAAACTGTTTTGTATATCTTTCTTTTTCATTTCCCTTGATAAAATTAAGGTCTTTTAAAAGGTACTCTTACCAAAGGGACTTTATTGAATAGTCCTGTATTTTTAGATATTTTTATTAGTCAAATGTTCTTGTTTTCATGGCTGCATTTCCTAATATAATTGTAGCTATACTCAACTGCAGGCAGTACTACCGAGTCTTTCCCATTGATGCTACAGCAGCTTTGAAGTGTGAAGAACAAATATGAAACTTTTATAGAATATTTTGTGAGCAGTTTGAATCATTTTTCTTAAAAGCTTCCTATAAAGTCCAGAATCATCTGAACTACCGTATCAATTTTTCAGAGCAGATTTAAAATTTTATGTTGAAGCATTATGGATTCCCATTCACAGGAAAAAGTTTGGTATCTTAACAGATTTCATTTGAAGCAGGTTTTCAGGTATATAGAAGTATTGTATGTTTACAGTAGAACAGAACATTATTGAATTTATATTCTACAAAAAACAAAAAATAGCTGTATGTAAAAGTTAATTTTGTTCCTTGATGATACTTAAAGGACTAATTTCATGTATGCTTTGACGTAATGTCAGTTTTTTTCGACTTAGTCCTGTAAAAGCATTCTTTCTATTTAATTTAGGATATTTTAAAGGCTTATAGCACAAAATCATAAACCATTTTCAGAAACCATGTTACAAACCCACCAAACAAGATTGTGTGACTAAACTGCTAGTTGTTGCTAAGACATGTATGCATTTTCACACTAATCTTTCTTTTATTGTTTAGTTGTTTCACGAGGCTCACACACCTTGGATTTTTAATCTTTCACTTGTTTTTTCACCATCTTCTCTGTTTTTCTTTTTTTTTAACCTCCTTCAGTCTAAATGTGATTGTGCATGCTCAAGTGTTGTTAAATAAGATCACAATTTAAAGGTAGTGTTGGGATTTTCTCTGATGGCAGGAATCCATCTCTGACAAATCCTTTGAACTGCTGTCATTAAGTGATATGGATTATATATCAGTCAATCCGTTTACTCCCATACATACTGTTGAGCTTGTGATAAAACATCTGCTCTTTTTGTTATTTCAATTTCTTAAAAACATTTTAGATTTCCTGTGTCCTTATTAGGTTAATCTAATATACGTTCGCTTCTGTCTTTCTCCTTCTATTTGAGTTTCTTGAAAGCAAGGACCACATTACAAATTAAGTCATAATAACTAAAAAAAAATGTCTCAACTATACCAACCAAAAATGAAAGAGTTTTGAAAAGTAACTATAACAGTTAAAAAAATGAAGTTAAAATAAGTGACAGAAGTTGTAAAATAGTTTTCCAAAATTCACAATGACTAAGCATTAGATGGACTCCGCTGTGTCAGAGGAAAAACTCTCACACCTTTAAATGTGACTCTCCTCTACTAACTGCTGACTTCACAGTGCATGCATATGTTTTGTGTTTGGGGTAACTCTGTGCTTGGTGATTGGGGTTGTTGTCTTAGCCCCTCCTCCTCATTCTAACCCCTCCCACCCTGCTATAGGGCCCAGAACCCCCCAATTCCTGATGGCACTAATGGGTCGGTCTGGGCTGGGCAAACACAAGAGCTCCCCTCTGCGGTCTGGTCGAGTGGTACAGTCCAGTTCTAAAGGTGGGGACTGGCCTCAGGTAGGGTTGGCTGTCAGTCATTGCCATGAAGCCCACCTCTACCTGCCTCGTCACCCCCCATGTGCCAGTGATTTTTAGCGTGTGGGTAACCCCTGTGTGAGCCATCGCATGGCCTGAAGCTCCTCAAACTCAAGTCACCCGGAGCTTTTCATGCAGCTGAGTCCGCTGCTCCATCTTGCTCCATTTACTCCATTTGACTTTGGTGGTTTTCACTCAGCTCCCACGTGGATTTCAGTGCTCTATTGTCATTACAGCCCGAGTAAACCTGTTAGCTCATGTGTCAAACCAAGTTTTAGCGCTTTCTGTTCTCTAATCTTTGTTGTCCTGTCTTCCTCATTACTTAAATCGCCTGTTCTGCTCTCATCCCCTCATTCTGACGTCTTCATTCTCTTTCCCCTCCCCGTAGACATAAATGCTCAGGCCCGTAAGGTTCAGAGGAACAGGGCAAAGGGGACACTGACCCTTCCTCGCTCCAGCAACTCATCGTTTTGCCGCAGCCTCAGTGAGACCAGCCTGAACCAGGTGGAGCCCAGTTGTTGTTGTTGTTGGTTTTGACTTTTTCTGCATCAATCAAACTTGCAGTGATTCTTTGGCTTGGTGTGTGCGCATGTGTCTGCAGGTTGGAGTGGGTGAGGAACCCAAGCGTTTTTACTCCACCCTTCCTGGGCCAATCAGAGGCCGAGAACGAGAAGGAGCCTCCAGCAGCCGCACTAAGGAGGAGGCAGGAGGGGTGAGGCACTCCCTGTACCAGTCCCCCCATCTGTTGCTGCTGCAGGGGTACAATCGACAAGTGAGTACACATCTGGGGCGTTGTGTCAGAGGCTGCTGTGTTTGTGGGGTTCACTGTCTTTTGTATTGCAGGACTGCCTGGTGTACCTGTTGAACAGGGAGCAGCACACAGTCGGTCATGAGACGCCCTCAGCTCGCCCCAACATCTGCCTCTTCTCTCCCGACATCCTGCCTCTGCACTGCCGCCTGCGCCGAGTCCCTTTGCCCCGGCGCCATGCCAACCACGTGAACAAGGGAGAGGAGCAGGCAGAGAGCCAGCGGTTCTGTGTGGCCGTGGAGCCAGTTCTCAACGCCACGGTTCTGGTGAACTTCTCCCGCTGTGAGCGCTCCACCACGCTGCGTCATGGCGACCTTCTCTCCTTCGGAGCACATTACATCTTTCTTTACAAGGACCCCACAGGTGCCAAGCCCCTGCCTGCACAAACACTGGCTCGCCTACGCTCGCTGGGGCAGCTTTATGACACGGAGGCAGACGAAGGGGAGGGCGGGGCTCCCGTTTGTAAAATGTGCGGCTCTGTGCTGAAGGACAAGGTGGCGCAGGTGTCGAGTATGCCAGCAGGAAGACGGAGTTTCAAACCTCACCTGCTAAAATCTCGTAATGTGGGGACAACAGCAGGAGGGCCCCCTACTTTATCGGGAAGTGATGGAGGAAGAGGAGGAGGAGGAGGATGTCAAAAAAGGAGGCTGCAGCTGGAGTTTGACCAGGCTCATGAAGACCAGCTGTTGAACAGAATTATGTCCCTCATTGAACCAGGAGGTTTGTGCTCACATTCACACTGTAGCAACACTGATACTTTTCTTTTGGGGAAGTTTTTAATCATTTATAAAAACACTTAATTTATGTTGTAAAGACACTTTTTTTAAAAATATTTTTTTAATTACCTGGTTTCCAATTACCTCAGTTCATTATCTGAAACATACAGAGAAAAAGAACTAGATCATCATTGGTCTGCAACCTTTATATCTGAGGTTGGTTAGCTTATAGTTTATTTGTTTCTTTGTGCCCACATTAGCTTCCACAAAGTGGTCAATATCTTTCCACAAGCAAAAATTGCACAGATTTTACAAGTTTCACAAAACTTTCCAAAGGATTTCACAAAATTCACAAACGAATTAATCATATTTGCATTAAAAGGTAAACACGTAAAAATAAGTTAAAAACAAATTATTTTTTGTACCCATCATACCAACAACCCATACATTTCATAACATCAAATCATACAATTTGCAAGAGTTATTGTAAATGTTAGTTTTAAATTTTTTTAAATGACATTTGTTATTAATAGGCCTTATACACCCAGAAAGCTGATTCCATGCAGCAGAAAAGTGATCCAGAGTTCATTTCCCCGACAATTTGGAACAAATTTTCAGTCTGAATTCATTTCTGACCTATTCAGGTTGATTAATCACTGACCACAACCCACCAGGAGTCACAAAGTCTTACTTCACCCTTTTGAGAAAATAAGGCAGTGATTTGTTCTTATGGCACTGTTACTATTAGGATAAATATATATATATATATATGTGTATATATATTTTAGCATAAATGAAGCATAAGAAAAAATCCTCCTTTTTTCCAAAATATGAGATAGTTTATAGCTTTTGAGAGGCTCTCATGACTTATTTTCAAAATAAGATATCTTGTACCACTTTGGATTATCTCATTGCAGCAAACGTAATACACTGTAACACACTGATAGTTTAAATTTTGTGGTGGAACTCAGCCATAAATATAACAAAATTAAATCAGAACTAATTAAGTGACTCCTACTAACTTAAAATCCCTGTTTTTTTTTCTCTTTCAAAAATAGACAGTCTATCTTATAATCAGGTATGCCTTATGTATAAGTTATGGCGGTGTTTACTGACCTCAAATGGATTTTGTGGTGGTACATGGCACCAAATATCTGCCTAATGTCTTAGGTCACGAGCAATAGTTTAGCCATCAAGTTTAGGAAACACAATTATTTTTTTATTTGGGACAACAGTGGATTGTCTATCAAAAGCAAGTTTGTGAATAAATGACAAAATCTATTAAATGTTTAACACAATTTCTTTGGCCATCTATCCTAGTGTTTACTGCAGGCGTAGAAGCCGTTGGGGGAATGCAAAGTGCACGTTAATCTTAGGGTCACATGCGGACAAACAATCACCCTTTTTCACTAACTTCTAAGGGGATTTTAGAAACTTCATCCTATTTCATGTTTTTAAGAGTGAGGACAAAGTAACTGAAGGATACTCACAGCAGCACAAGGAGAACACACAAAGTTCACACAGAAAGGTCTCGGATCTAAATGGAGACCTCTCAATACAGACCGGTCTGGTTCCAAACCATGTTACTTAAATTAAGGCTCTAATGGGTCTTTGTGATTTCCAACAAAAATCTCCCAAATCATAAGTGAAATAAAAACAACACTTAGATCTAAATTACTATTAAAATAAGCGACTTTTATAACAAAAATACCAATTAGTTTCTGTGAAACTTTGAAGAGGATACTGGCATGAATGAATCAGCATTTCTAACTGCAATGATAAAAAAAAAAATCAATGGGGCAAATTGATTTATCAAAAGTTATTACAAGGACACAGAGTGTGGCTGGGAATTGGCATCAGGCAATTAGCATAGCAGATTTAATAAGCCTCTGAATCTTTCATTCTGATATCAGAGTTAGTTTGGTACATTTTAGCACTGGATGTTACACAGGCTGAAAAGCACGACCTTTAACTGTCAGATTTCTTATTAGTCACTGAAATGATAGAATATTCATGTTAAATGTGAGAAATAATATTTCTTTGTTATATATTGGCCTCTTGTTCATTTCTGAGGCAGTTCTTTCATTTTTTTATTTTCCACTGTAACAAGCAACTCTTGAATTGAAAGCCACAAAATTTGTGTCCTGGAATTAAATGGCTTCCATGAAATACACAGATCAATTCATTCTCTTCAGTAGAAAGGTGATCTTGTTCTTATAGTGGCTTAAAGAATGTTTGTCACTGCAACTTCCTTTTGATAATTGTGTGGAAAAATTCACCACACAAAGGAAGCAACTGTTTAATATAACCATTAAAGTGTTTTTCTGATTAGTTTTCCTGTATCAAAAAAAAGCTTTTTACCTCCACCTAAGGTCTTTAGACGTATCCACAAAGGGATAAATTGCACTAATAAAATGTATTTAATGGTTTAAAACATTCTCAAAACACCATAATGTATTTTCCTTAAACTAAGTTAACTGAACTTCAGTTTTCTTCAATTACACCGAAGAGCAAATATAAAAATACATGTAGAAAAATCTCTTTTAAAGTTGTTTAATCGAAGAATATCTCATCTTACCAACAGAATAGCTGTTAGCCTTAATTTAAAAATAAGATATCTTACTGTAGAGATTAAATTGTTTAACTAATTACAGATATTTCTTCTTGTTGTAAACAATTTGTTTTTATTTGCCTAAGCTACTGTTCAGGCCTCTACAGCATGTCCTTCAAACCGAGGAGCTTCACTTGGGCATTTCCCTGAGTAATGCTGAGTCTGTTTTCCGCTGCTTTTCTGTTTACACTGTCTGCTGCTGCAACCAAGGGCACTTTTTATCAAGTAGCTGGCAGCTCCTCTGTGTGCGTTTGCAGATGTTGCAAAAATTCAAATGGATTCTGAAGTGCTATTAAGATGTACATATGTGCGTCTACAGAAAGAAACCAAGATCTGCACACTTGTTTCTTCTAACTTTGCTTTCAACACATGATTAATCATGTTAACATAATTAGGGTGGGAAAGTAAAGATTTATTGATGGCCCATTGTGAAATCAGAATGTTTCTTTTTCATAAACTAATCCTTCAAAACTGTGTATTTTGCTCAGGAGACGACCACAAGCTGACGCCAGCATACCTGCTGTGTATGTGCATACAACACTCTGCCTCAGCCTTTCCTCCTGGGAGTTTTGGAAAACTGCTGCTCAAAATCGTCCGTCGGATCCAAAGCATCGCATGGGTTAGTGTCAAGTGAGCAGCCGTGTCTGTGAAATGCTGGTCTGCGCTTAGGATGAGCTCGCATGGAGAAAAGCTCGTCAGCCATGTCAGATCAGATGAATAGTTCAACAGGGCTTCATGTTACACGTTTAATACTGAGTTACACTTCATCACACACATACACACACCTCTACCTGCTTTTCACCCCGAGTTTGTCTTGCTGAACTTTTACTCACCATTTAAACCTGCTGTTTTATTCAAATTTCTCCTTTTTTTTCTTTTTGTTTTTCACTACTGGTGATTTTTAGTAGTAAACAATAAGGAAGGCAAGTTTATTTGTATACCGCATTTCATGTACAGAGACTATTCAAAGTGCTTTACATAATCCAAATGACCGGAGAGGTCTGGCTGGTACATACTGGGTCAGGAGGTCAGTCATGTATTTTGGTGCTAAACCATTCAAAGCTTTATAAACCAGTAACAGAACTTTAAAGTCTATCCTCTGACAGACAGGTAACCAGTGTAAAGACCTCAGAACTGGACTGATGTGGTCTACTTTCTTGGTCCTTGTGAGAACCCGAGCAGCAGAGTTCTGAATAAGCTGCAGTTTCCTGATGGATTTTTTTGGTAGTCCTGTAAAAACACTGTTACAGTAATCAAGTCGACTAAAGATGAAAGCATGCACTAGTTTCTCCAGGTCCTGCTTAGACATCAGATCTTTAATCCTTGAGATATTTTTGAGATGATAATAGGCTGATTTAGTGACTGCCTTAATGTGTTTATCAAAATTTAGGTCTGTGTCTATCACTACACCCAAGTTTCTGGCCTGGTTGGTAGTTTTTAGTTGAATAGATTGAAGCTCTGTAGTGACGTCTAACCTTTTTTCTTTAGCCCCAAAGACAATAACCTCAGTTTTGTTTTTGTTTAATTGAAGTAAGTTGTGACACATCCAGTCATTAATGTCCTCAATGCATTTACCAAGAGCCTGTACAGGGCCTCGGTCTCCTGGTGTCAGTCTAATATATATCTCTGTGTCATCTGCATAGCTATGGTAACTAATGTTGTTGTTCTTTATAACCTGGGCCAGTGGGAGCATGTAGATGTTAAATAGAAGTGGTCCCAGGATGGAGCCTTGGGGCACTCCACATGTAATTTCTATTGGCTCAGAGGTGAAGTTACCAATTGACACAAAATATTTCCTGTTTTCTAAGTACGTTTTGAACCAGTTTAGTACTGGCCCAGTGAGACCCACCCAGTTTTCCAGTCGTCTGAGTAGTATTGCGTGGTCGACTGTATCAAACGCAGCACTGAGATCCAGTAAAACTAGCACTGACATATTTCCACTGTCTGTATTCAAACGTATGTCATTAGTCACTTTGGTCAGAGCCGTTTCAGTGCTGTGGTTCTGTCTGAAGCCGGACTGGAAGACATCATAGCAGTTGTTTTTTTATGAAGAATTAATTTAGCCGATGGAAAACAGCTTTTACAATTGTTTTACTTAAAAATGGCAGGTTTGAAATCGGTCTGTAGTTGTTCATTTGTGTTTTGTTTAGACTGTCCTTTTTTAGGAGAGGTTTGATTACAGCTGTTTTCAGTGGTTCTGGGAAGACACCAGATGCTAAAGACAAGTTCACAATCTTGAGCAGGACTGGTTCCAGGATTTTCGAAACTTTTTTGAAAAAGCTTGTAGGTAGACTGCCCAGACAGCAGGAGGAGGAGTTCAGTTGACATAGAACACAGGTGTCGAACTCCAGCCCTGGAGGGCCAGTGTCCTACATGTTTTCCAACCAAGCTGCCCATAGAAGCTTCTTATTGGCTAAACATACCTGATCCAGGTAATCAGCAGCAGATAAGGCAGGGTTTCTGGAAAACCAGCTGGACGTCGGCCCTCGAGGACTTGAGTTTTACACCCCTGACATAGAATGTCATGCAGATCTTTACCAGGGGTGTGAATTGGCAAGAGTCTAGCAATTCAATACACATCCTGATATGTGTCTCACGATAAGATGCATATTGCAATAGGTCCCAAGACTGTGTGAGCACAATTTTTTACTATTCGGTACCTATCCCAAGTAAAAGCTAAGTAGTACATGTGTCATAACAACAAAAACTGCATGGCTGACTGAACATTTAACACAACCTGGTTCTTGTGAGATCTTTTTGTTTTGGAACGGGGTAGAGCTGTTAATAAAGGCTTATTGTGCTGTGCCTCCTACTAGTAGTCGGGGGTTTAGGTGGAAAACAAAAGTAAGACAGTAATTAAACTATTCATTTACTACTATTAATTAAATATTGTCTTGTCAGCATTTTTAATTGATACAAGTATCTCCAAACAAAATATTCCCAAATCAACTTTTCCCTAAACCCCAAGTAAACATTGCTAGAAAGATTGACGAGCTGGAACTGTGCAATAATTGTGGATGTTTTTAACACTGATTGTACTGTGGTCATGTAGTCTTATTTTATATATACAGTAAAACCATATACATATATATATATATATATATATATTTATATATCTATAAAATGGGGAAAAAAATTTTAGCCAGCCACCAATTGTGCAAGTTCTCATACTTAAAAAAATGAAAGAGGCCTGTAATTTTCATCATAAGTAAACCCCAATTATGAGAGACAAAATAATTTGTCTAATTTTTAAAGATTCATTCTTCATTCTTCAAAACTTCTAGCTGCAGAAGCTCTCCTATTGTCTTGATGTCATTGCAGGATGCAGATATTTCAAAGTAAAGATCCCAAGTTAAAAATGTTTCTGTGAAAGTCGACCTCTGTTCAATTTGCATTTATTAATACTTTACATCCAAAACCCACAGATTTGTTGCCTCATGAGTTTAAAAGCAGGATATTTTTGTTTATAAATTAAAAATAAGTAAAATGGTTTTAAAATACACTTGAGTTTTTACAACACTGAAAGTTTACTCACATTTAGAATAGCAAAAACAAAACAAATTTGTGACAAAAAAACCAAACATTTTACATTTCTCTGAGTTTCACATCTTCCCAGAGTGAGAAACTTACCCTTTAAAATAGAGTATAGTTTTTTTGCTAAATCATTTTGCAAAAATAAAAAACTTGTTGAAACTTAGGTGCTATGACCAGCTGCACACAAATACCCGGAGTTTGCCAGGGTTTTGTAAATGATACTGCCGGTTCTTTGAACAGGTCAGCAACGTCGTCATGAAGTTAGGATTCTCCTATGCATATCCTAAAAATTTAATGGGATTTTAATTGCTCCTCTGAGTGTTTATGTGTGTGTACCCTGCAGGAGAAGACAAAGGAGCTGGCTCAAAAGCAAGCTCAGCAGTGAGTTTCACTTTCTTATATTTGAGAGAACTGTATTGCACCAACTGTGTCTTCCATGCAGTGTTTGGTATGTCTTGCCTGATGTTTCCCCTCCGTGTGTGTATACAGTCAGGATCCAGCCACCCTGTCTCTACTCAGCATCTCAGACCTGATCCCGGATCTGCAGACCATCTTCTTCTGGATGTCCAACTCCATCGAGATCCTCTACTTTATTCAGCAAAGAGCCCCAGCCTACACTCACAACATAGAGACACTTCAAGGTGTGGACGCGCACACGCTCCCGAAAGAAGTGATAATTGTGAATGCGACTCAGCTGAAGAGTCATTACTCACACTGACAAATCACAGGAAGTGGCATAACTGCAGGCTTTGCTTTCTCCCCCAGTGGACACTTTGTAACCATGCATTAATTTCTCTTTTCTTTTTAGGGTCAAAAGAGTCGTTGCTATCAGCGACCATATCAGCTAACGAGGAAGCTATGACTATCCTTGAAGAAGTTATTATGTACACTTTCCAGCAGTGTGTCTATTATATCACCAAGGTACTCCATGTTAGCAGCAGCTGACACATTTTCAAAGTATAACAGTTTGGGTTTTATTTATTTATTTATGCACATCAGGTGTTTACAAAAGCAGTTTTTTATTGTTTCATGTTGAACATTTGTCTTTTTGTGTGTTCATGTGTGCAGGCGCTCTATGTAGTTCTACCAGGTTTGTTAGATTGTAATCCATTCCCCGTGGACAGTTCTGATGCCTGCTGGAAAGGAGGTCTTGGGTTTCCTGAACCTGTACGCAGAATACTGCAGGTAAGACTGTGCATTTCTACACTGCTGCTCATTTCTTGTGGAAAGAAGGACTGTTTAGTCAGTAGTGTGATGCACAGTTATAGCAGGCACTTTTTCCTTATATTTTAAGATTTGCCTGTTTTTTTGTTTTGTTATTGTACTAACTGCAGGGCATCAGATTGCATAAGTATTGATGGGGCTTTTTTTCCCGGTTTGCTAATGAGTTTTTAAGCAGAAACAATGTAATGTGTGCAGCTTTCACAGTCCTCCGAGAATGCTCACAAATGTACAGTGAGAGTCGAACTTTCTGAAAGGAAAAGCAAAACAAAAGACAAACACCGATCGATATGCTGGTTGTTAGATATTTCAGTATCTACCACATTAACACCTCAACCTAATACTGTATGTATACTGTATTTGTTTAGATACAGTCACGATGGGGATTGTCAGTCTTGAAGCTTTTTGTTTCTTATTTGAAATCTGTGTATTTTAGGGGTGTATGTAGCTGTACATTTTAAAACAATTCAATTCATATTATAATTTGTGGTTAACTAACATTTTTTGCTTTCACTTTTATGTCTGTTCAGTTGTGGGACAAATTTGACTTATTCCAATAGCTTAAGTCACATTTTTGCATTTACTCTCTTTGTGTCATTCTGTCATGTTCATCACTGATTCACTTTAACTGTGAGAGACAAAAAAGAGAATCAGGGGAACTCGTTTGATTTCTTTAAAGAATAAATTTGTATCATGTTGCAGAAAAAATATCAATTTTTTATTTTACATTCTGTGAGAGCTGAAGTACGTCTAGGATGAACTTCACAGACATCTCTCATTTTTTTTTTGGATAGGAGAACTGGCAAAGCTTGTGACAGACAAATATCTTTTCGCTCCACTGCAGTGACAGATTTTTTTTTTTGCCTACATAATGCTTTAGTTAATCCACTGTCATAATGTCCACATCTCACTATGAAGCCCTAATTAAAAACATCCAGCCACTAAGGTCCAAAAGCTGACGGTTTACTTTGATCATTTTTAAGTCATGTGTGATGGTGCAGCTGTGAGCAGAAAACAAACAAAGTATGTTTGAGTTGAGTGTTTTGGTCCACAGGTGTTTCAGAGTACCCAGGAGCTCTTACAAGGCTACCAGGTTCACCCGGAGATCCAGGCTCAGATGTTTGCATACCTGTTTTTCTTCTCCAACGTCTCCCTGTTTAACCAGCTGATGGACAAAGGTAGGACAGAAAAACACGCACACACAGACACTCTTCTTCCTTTCCATTAGACCCTCCCTGTGGGTTCGTACAGATTTTAGTGTATGTCAGATAGACAGTGAGCGAGTGTGTGTGCCCTTTTGTCCTTGTCAGCATTTTGACAGAGACTAACCCAGATTTGTCCTCAATGCCCTTCTCCTATCTGCATTCTGCTTCTCCCCCCGCTCTTCCTCTTCCACTTTCTTACCTCCCTCTTTCCATCCGGTCATCAAGTAATGGGTCAAAGGAGAGCTGTAAATGGATGGAGTGAAAAAGAGTAAATTGAAGGGAGAAAGGCTGGAAGGCAGTTCCGTTCTTGTGATTATCCTGTTAGGCTCACATTATTTTGTCTATAGATAAAGAATGGGAATCCACCGCCTGGAGCTTTTACAGGCTTTACCTCATAGATCCTTCATTACATACACACTCTCACTCACTATCTTTCCATATGTCTTCATTAGCTGTTGGAGACAAGAAAGATCACATGCCTGCACATCCAGGAGAAATACCCCTATAGCCACGCAGGAGCTCCATTGTCCTTCATCTCAGAGCCCCCTCCCACACACACACTTTGTCTGTCTGGCTTCCTACCTCCCTCCTTCACTCCCCTTTTTGTCGCTCATTGATATTTCTCCCTCTGATGGTGTCCATGGAAACAGGGAAGTGAGTTTCTGGCAGGTATCGCTGACGTCTGCATCACAAGGAACACGCACACCCACTCACGTTCACAGACCGCGCTCACACACTGTGTGTCAAACGCAGCTGCAGGAAGACCAAAACCAGGACCCAGATAACAACTTTGGTGTCCGGACACAGATATGTCGCTCAAAGGAACGAGATTACAATGCAAAGGAATGTGTAGTTTGTACTTTTTGAGTTTGCACAAAAGCTTTTCTCTGTTTAAATGCCAGCAGCTGCCATGAAGCATTATCACACGTTTGTGAAGAGGTTAAGTGATGTCTCGTCTGTTTGAGAACCTCAAACATAGATTACTGTATGCCTAGACATAAGCCTATTAAAGAGAGGAGGGTCTGGGTGTGTATATGTGTGTACTTCCCGAGCATATGGCAGAATGTGGGAAACATTTAATGTGTGTGTGAGAGCGCTCTGTAAAACATGTCCTAATATTTAACCCAATACAATTTGGACTTTTTGAAGATGCCTCATCTGGTCTGAATGTTCAACATTTTTCTCTAAGTTATCCACAGTAGACGGAGACAAAGCAAAAAAATGTGCAGCTGTCGGCGATGGTGAATCAATTGTTCTCCATCCACAAACCGGTGCGGTTGTGTAAAGGTATTTACCCAGCCTATCTGCTAGCTAAAAATTTATTTTTAAAATGCAGTTTATTATAATTATTTTTGAGGCAAAAAAATTGTAAATAAAACTTATTGTAAAGTATACAGGTAACAATCAATGAAAATCTGGAGTGGAGTGCTGTTTGGAAAAGCTTGTTACGGTAGTGTCAAATCTACAATCATTCTGATGTAGACGACTAGATTCATGTACGTCTTTGTTTTCATGTCCGAGCTGGCATCTGACTCAAAACTGAATGGCTGGATAGCTCCATTATTGCTCGCCATTTTTGTTGCACCACTATTATTAGCTTGGTTTGTGAGGGGCTGTAAGCTAGCAGGACCGTGAAAATGAAGGATGATGGGAAATGAAGGCAGGCTCCCTCCCCGCCAACAGTCCCACCTACAACTCGGAGGCAAATTTCGAATGATCTACTACTGCTCTGCAGATTCTTTATTCTGGAAAGCAACATCGTTTTTTTTGTTTTTTTTTGGCTGGAAACGACATAATCACAATTTAAATTCCACTGGAAACGCTTTTTACAAGAGATGAAAAGATGATCAGAGTGGGACTTTATCAATAGTTGGTGCCACACAAATGCCACATTAAAATCCAATTTTACAAAAATGTGAAAAATTTCAGAGAATAGTAAAGAACATTTTTACTCATTTTGAAGAAAGAAAGCCACCTATATATAAAGTATGCTTCCCTAACCTTTTGCTCCTGTTAAACTTTAAGATATTTCATGGTATGTTTAAATACCAATCATTATAAGAGTTTATCAGATTAGTGGATGATAAAGCAGAAACAGTGAATTAACAGGCCACAGACAGACTTGAATCTCTGGAGTTAAACTGTTCAATCATGGGGCATCAGGACTGAGGCAGCAGCCAGAGGGAGAGATGGGTATTTTCTCATTTTTGTGGGACCCCAATGCATTTGGAGAGGAAATGTACAAATGGTTACCAAGGCAACTAGAGCTGGGACCATCCACTACCAACCAAATGTTCGCTATAACCAAATGTGACGAGCAAGGTGGATATGCTGCACTCACTGTGCTTTAAATGTGTTTTGTTCACGTTTACTTAAACGCATTACAGTTTCTCTACAGGATATTTTTGACCTATAGAAGATGAAAATGTTGATAAAATTATGTGAGGAAGAGTCCTCTTTGTGCCAAAGTTTTATTGGAAGAAAAGCACAAGTTCCATTATAAGTGAGGTGATAAAACTGCAAACAGACAAACTCTGGGATGCCAAAATAAATAAAGCACTTTATTTAGAGTTTGTATTTGTTTATCACAATTGTCTTTCAGGTGTGGTGAAGAGAAAGGGAATATTTACAGGGAAGCAAGTGTTTGCTGTGTGGTATAAAGCTGCTGCAGCAGTGCATTGGTATTCTGCAGGCAGTTTGTGGGTGTTGCCTTTGTTTCACCGAGTTCAATCACAACTTAATTAAAAATTAATGTGTGTATTGTCAGAAAACAACACACACATGTAGTCAAGAGGCAGAGTTTGAATTTTATTCTCCCTCTCTCTGAGTCACACACACATTTGAATTGCAGTCTGCTGCAGTGAGTCACGTGTTTGTTTGTTTGGGGGGTCCAGGTCCATCTCGAGGGTGGTTCCAGCATTCGAAGGCTCTGCAGATTCAAGCTTGTTTGCGGATGGTCATGGAGTGGGCAAGTAGGTCTGGTCTGGGACACTTGGCTGAGAAGTTCTTTGCCAAACTGAACAGCGCCGTATCGGTGGTCGCCATGCCCCCCCAGCAGCTGACACAGGTGAATCACACATTTACTAAGCTGTCTCACTTGAGATCTGTCTACACTATTTTGATTAACTGAGAGCATTTTTTGATTTGGTGCATGTCAGTCTGAAACGTTGTGGGATTCTTGATGAGCAGGCGAAGGACGATCTGCTGCAGCATCAGTTTATGACTGCCTGAAAATGATCTCATCTTCTGTGAATGCTCAATCTACCTCCCCTCTATTTTCTGCAGATGAGCTGGCGGGCACTGACGAGTGAGCACCCAACTCTGAAACCAGTCCAGCTTCACCGGATTCTCATTCAGCACCAGCTCACGGCAGAGGTGGGCCCCGTCCAAATATGGCAACCCAGCAGTGAGGATGAGCCGTACATTTACAGGACAGGTGTGTGAGTCGAGCCAACACTGCTGTCCTGGTGGACAAGTTCATCTAAGTCACGGATGGGGACTGAGGGCTTGTTTTTCAGAATACTCTGCTCTGGGATGCATAATTGGCTTGAAACACCTGATCAGGGGATACAGAAACCATGCAAACACACCAGCTCTTAAAGACCCACTCTAATGAAAATTGTGTTTTGGATGTTTTTAACTCTTGTGGAATTTTTCTAATGGAGGACTTGTGTAAAACAATAACCCTAAAATTCATTTTGAGTATTTCTTTATTCAAATGGTTGTGAAGTAGGAGCAGATGAAAAAAGCAGTTGGTAAAAGTGTGGTGTGATGTAAAATTTACCACAGCAAGCCACAAGATCTCTACTCCGCTCCATCCTGATGAATAGATCCATGCATGTCTTTGTTTTCTTCGTCTGAGCTAACATCTGCCAAAACTGTATGGCCAGATAGCTCCGACATTGTTCATTTTTTTTGTAGCACCGGTAATGTCAGGTTGGGGTTGTTGGGGGCTGTAAGCTAGTGGAAGAGAGTGTAAATAAAGGGAAGAGGAGAAGTAGAGCCGGGCTTACTCTGCACCACAACTCAGAAGTGAGTGAACTGATTAACTGCTGCCGCTCTACAGAAACTATGACATAGCTTTTTTTATTTTGGCTAAAAATGGCATAATCCTAATGAAAAGCTAGTAACGCTTATACAACCGATCAGAAGATGATTGTAGTGGGACTTTAAGGCCTGGAGTCCAGAGAATGCTTCTATTTGACAAATAGCAGACCACTGTAAACACATAAAATGCTATGATTTTGAAAGGTGTTTTATTTATCTAAAAAGTATGTTGACATGAAGGTTGTGTGTGGATCAGTGTGTGCATTTGTCTAAACACCAGTATTTTGTGTGTTTAGTTGACCTTCTGGAAAGCTTTGAGAATCATCCTCCCATCGTGCTGCCCAGCTCTGGGTTCAGGGTGGACCTGGAGAGCGAGTCTGTCGAGGACAGCATCTACAGACAGCTGCTTTACGTTCGCCACTACCTATGGGGGCTCCGCACCAAGCCACAAGCCCACAGCGGCGCTTCCGGAGTGCACACCCAATCCAATGGAACCAACACCGCCGACTGGCCAGAAGTCCAGGTCAGACTCACGCACGCTTAGGGTCAAATATACACTCCTACGATAATCCAGGCCATGTGCCTCAGCAGCTGGGGTTGTGGAGGAGCTCTTCCTAATCCTGTAGCTGAAAGACAAAACCTCCCACACCAGTCAACACGAGTGCACATACACTTAAACCTAGACATGGTTAAATCACGGTTAATCTTATTAGTCTTTAGGCTGTCTAATTAGTGGGAACGGCTGACCAGATTATAATCCCCGGTGTTACAGCACCCTCATATGTATACAAGTGCACAAGGCAACACATCCATTTATGGATATTTTCTCACTTTTCTCTGTCATCACGCAGAGGGAGCTGTTGCCTCCATCCCATAGCAGCCCACGCTCTGCTGCTGCTCCTGGTGGAGACGAGGTGGCAGCAGAGAAGGAGGAGCGAGGACGGGACCGAGCACCGGCACAGACGCACACGCACAGCCTCAGAAGAAACGGCACGGGTCACCACCCTCGAGCAGCAAATCCCGACCCGTCCTGCCTGCTGACCCCACCCAACACCCCCCTGTACCCAGAGGGTGGAGGAGGGGGCCCTGGGCCAGCCGCCAGTACCAACGGCTGCTCCGGCAGGACTGTTGCAGAATGTAAAAAGACCAACGGGCTCATCTCCAATGGGCTTGAAGGTAGGTTCAAGAACACAGCACTGGGATGAAATGCAAACAACTTGTGAGAACCTTCATGGAATTCGGAGTCAGTGATTGATTAGTCTACAGAAATGAAAGTGCAACTTTCATTATATCATCAGTAAAATCAGGAAATATAAAATAAATCGCTTGATTTGTCAAAAATCAACAAATATTATAAAGTTCTGTAAACAAAATCTCCAGATTGTTTTGCAGAGTTAAGTTAAAGCTCGTGTTAATGTTAAAGATAACCTGAAAACCAAAACAAAAATATACTTTTCTTTAAAAATAAATAAATGAAATGCAACAAATAAAACAATCTCATTAAATGACAACAAAAAAAATTTGAAGAAATATATTTTTGATAGATTTACAAGTTTGTTTATGTCTAAGATAGTTTTTTTTTCAACCAGTGTGCCATGATATGACGGTCTTTAGTGCTGTGAGAAATTATTCAATCTTACTTTAATTGGTCGAAAAAACATTTGTCAGCATATAAAGTCTGTTAATGCAAACTGGCCCAGGTCTCCTAATGGATCCTAAAATACTTTTTCATTTGTGTTTATTTAATTTTTGTTCAAGACATTTTGATGAAAATAACTGTATGTTGTTGATGCAGCTTCTTTGTTTTTTACATTGTTTTCCGGTGGTGTGCCTTATGACATTCATCAAGGAAAAAGATTGAAAACACTGGTCTAGATTTAAAGAACACCACGTCTCCTTTGGGAGTCTTCTGTGTGTCTTTTGTCATCCTGGACTTTAAGATCACAGTTGTGTTTACAGTGTGAGGTCCAAGCAGAGCATCTCTGAGATGAAGAGTGTCAGCATCATTGTGCTTGAGTGTGACGCGTAACTGGCAGAGCAAGCCGCACTAGAGGCCAAAGCTGCCACAACTCCTCTCATTTCCCAGGACGCACTGTTTTAAAGCGCACGCCGAAATGCCTCAGAGCAGTTTCTGGTCAGGATGATTGATTAGGAGCTGTGTAATGAGTAGACATTCTTTTCACGGTGTAGCATGCTCTGTGTTTGAAAAATGTGGTAGATGTGACTTTGTCGGGTTCAGCAGCATGCTGGTGCTTATATTCAGTCAACAGCCAAAGATTTGCATGCGTCTCTGAGTGTCAGTGTCTAATGTATGTCTAAAGATGTTTAGTTTTTGTTCATTCCCATAGAAAGGCCCTGTGTCTGTGTGTGATTGCATATGTGTGTTTTTGTGCCTTTGGGTGTCTGTGTCCTCTGCAGGGTGTATTAGTGGCTGTGAGTTTCCTTTCCCTGTCTCCTCCTCTGGAGCCCCTTCCCTTCCTGATGACTTGTGTGTGGTGTTTGTAGTGGAGCTGGACAAAGGACCCTATGGACTCGGCATGGGACTCATTGATGGTCTGGTAAGTTAAGAGAGAAAGTGTTCTTCTGATACTTTTACTTAACTTTAATCAGTAGTTTTTAACCCCTTGACAATAATTGATGCAAATAGGCATCAAACCACTTCTGCTCAAAAAGTATCTTAATTTAGCATCCACTTGAAAGTAAAAACATGTGATTTTTTTTTTTTTTTTTAATTATTATTTTGGTGCTGGAAATAAATTTAGGTCTCACAGAGTTACAAAAGAAATAACAAAAATAAAGTAAAAAAATGAATCACATTCAGCAAATCCTGGAGCTGCACATTGAATATATGAGTGGTTATAGAAGTTTAGATTGTAGCAGCTATTGAGTAAAATGATGACTGGGAGAACATTTAACTGAGAAACAGTATTCAGTCAAACATAAATTGTTAAACCAGATTGCAGTTAAAGTTTTATATTCTGCTTAAATATAGTGTAACTTCTCCAGAATGGAGTCCTTTTTTGTGTCAGTGTTCTGTTCTGTCAATCCATGAGATAATATCTGTGATGACATTTGGATGTCCGCCCACAAGCTCATCCATGATCAAGTCAGTTTGTAGGTTGACTTCAAGTGTTAAAGACCCACTCCAATGAAAATGCTGTGTTTTTAACATGTTCTTGTGGCATTTTTCTAATGATATAAGACATATATAAAGAAAATTAAGCTTAAGATTAAATTTTTGTGCATTTCTTTATTCAAATTGTTGTGAATACGGTGCAGACATAAAAAATGCCGTTTGAAAAATAGTGTATTTGTTACATAGAAAATACGCTGGGTGGGCCACGAGGTCCCTGCTCGCTCTTTTCTGATGCATTCACTTGTAGACGACTAGCTCCATGTACGTCTACGTTTTCCTGGTCCAAGTTGGCTCAAAACTATATGACTGGATTGCTCCATTATTGCTCATCATTCTTGGGCGAGCAAAGAGTAAACAAAGAGCCCTCCGTAATGGAGAGGGAAGGGGGCTTGCTCCATGGTAAGGTGAATGTCTAATGAACGACTGCCACTCTGCAGAAACTATGTCGTAGAAAACGACATTTAGATTTTGGCTAAAAACAACACAACATTTCAAAGACCACTGGGAACATTTACAATAGATCAGAAGATGATCAGCTAATAGATCAGTAATAAATAACTCACTGGTCTCATGACTGTTTTGGGAGAAATCTGAAGTAACGTTCAGTGTGAAAATGTTCTGGTTCTGTTTGTTGTGGCTGAAGCTCAAAAGACCCATTTGACACACAGTTCTCCCTCTGCCAGCACACTCCTCTCAACGCTCCTGGCATTTACATCCGGACTCTGATCCCGGATGGACCGGCTGCTTCTGACGGCAGACTCAGGATTGGCGATCGCATTCTTGCTGTGAACGGGACCAGCCTGATCGGAGCGGACTACCAGAGGTATGTTTCCACAGTGAGGAGCCTCGCCTCTCTTCTGTTAAAGCTCATGAACTGATTTACTTTTTGTCTTCCTTCCTTTGTCTCCTGTCCCATCCTCCTGTACGGTTCTACCAGCGCTGTGGATCTGATCCGTATGGGTGGGGGTCGACTGCGTTTCCTAGTAGCTAAGTCAGATCCAGAAGTCTCAGAGAAGATCAGCGCCTCCTCCTGTTGACGCCCTCCACTGCCCAGCTGGCACGCACAAACGCTTGGAGGAATGCCGAAGATCAGCAGTAAACCTACCGTCACTTGAATGTGAAGCACTGCACAGCGTAAAGCTAAGCACGCCAGCAGAAGACGGCACGTCATGGTACCTCTCCACACACTTCCCTTAAGCTCCGTTTGGTTCAACGCAGGATTTGGAACCAACATCAAAAGCCTCTGAGGAGAATTCTCAGTTTGTGGTCTAACCAGCTCTCATATGCAGTCTGAAGCACAGTAGATTCATCCTCGTCAGCCTGTTTCTATTCTCCATGAAATGACTTTCAAAGCCGTGTCTCCTTACAATTCTGGAGCGTTTGCTTCCATAAGAGCACAGCCTTAGTGAATGCTGAATGTTTCACTCAGTGCTTTAAGAGTCTGATGTTTTATCAACCTGTTCATCATCTCTGCTTCTTAGAGCAAACTTTTCTGGTTGATTTTTTTTTTCTTTAATTCCAGAAGTTTTCATAGTTAGCATTGAACCTCCATTCTGCTCTAAATGACAGAGACAGTGACCTGGGAGTCTCCGTGCTCTAAAACATGCAGCTTTTTTGAGACGTTTTTAACAAACGCTTGACAACATTAAAAGTCATTTTTAGCCCGACGTGTACAAAGTTCTGCAGTATTGATTCAAGTTTGTAAAGTATTTCCAGGTTAAGAGAAAATAATTTGAAATGAATGTTTTTTTTGTTTTTTTCTTGAAGGGTGTTTTAGAGGGTTTACTGTGGGGAAAGCAATTTCTAAAAACAACAAAAAAAAAAGGTTAAAAAAAAGTTAGTCACAAGTTGTATATTTTTATTTATTTATTTCAACTTCCATGAATGTGTTTTTGCAGTGAGGAAATGCATACTACCTTATTTTTCAGAGTTCTTGATTTAACATGTACTTAGCTTACCTTTGCTGTAAAAAGACAAATTCTCAATAATTCTCATTGTTTTGGCTCAATTTTGAGGAAACTTTTCTTATTCGATGCAAGCCCAGACTTTGAGTGATAAACTGATTTTTTTTATGTTCCACCAGAGGACAACTGGAAACAGAATCATCGTTCTTTAATGGACAATAAACCAAAAACAAATCCACTGGCTGGCCTGCACATTAAAAATGACTTGTGAATTTCACATTAACTTTTAGTTTAGAGCCTGTAAAAGCTAAAGACTTAATAACTGACTCGTTTGGTCCAAAAGGATCATTTAAAAAGAATCAGACCTCTAAATCCTTGGATTGGAGAATGTCCAGCCACAGGAAGTTTGCCAACTTCACAAGCAATCCAGATCGTTTGTTTCGTTTTATACTTTTTATTTTTTTTTCAATGGAATTTCACTTTGTGTGAAGTTTGTATAAAACTTTATATGCATGTCTACCTGGTCATTATTTATACAGTAAGAAACCAATGAATAAAGATGGTTGGATACTCGCTTTTTTTCCCTGGAAAACAAGATTTCACACAAGGAGACTGCATGATATGACAATGAGGAATTTTAATTTGTGCTACACATCAGAAGAAATCACAAACAGGAACATTTAAAAATACATATTTCTCTATTTCCAGAATGTATTTCGGACAGTTGTTTTTACATTTAGCAAAATAGATTTTTCTCCAAATAAGAAAAAAATACCTTCTAAATAGCTTTGTCATTTAGCAAATAGAGCAGAATACAATCATTATGCATTTTTTTTCTTTTCTAATGTGCAACAATAATTATTGAATTTGTGTCTGATCACCAAATAATAAAAAAAACCTGTGAGTACATTCGAAAAATGCTAAAGGCAGACGGACAAGAGAACAGAGCGGGGGAGAAAGTGCTACAGAAGATCTAATTAAAGCGAGTCTGTGACAGGAACTGCCCACAGCTAGACTGTAAAGGCAGAGATGGGAGAAAAAGAAAAAAAAAACGCTACGTTAAAGAAAGAGATGAAATCAGAGAGTCTGAAACCTGCAGGTATGAGTTGGTCCCGCCCCTTACCCTACTAAAACCGATACAAGCCCACTGATGCAACAGAACTGTCATCATGGTAGTGTTGCTGATCTTGTGCTGTTAAAGCGCTATGTTACTTTAAACCTGACGCTAAAAAAGTAGAAATATTTAAGGCATTAAGGATAATTATAATGCTTCTCTAAGCTGTATGAACAGGCTTTTTCACTTCCTTTATACCACTACTAAAAAAACAACAAAAAACATGAAAACAATCAGCTTGTCTACATTAGGTTAGCTCCACTTCAGTCAACTGAGCCCTCTTTTTTTTTTTTTGACCTCCTCTGTGTAAAGCTGCTGTGTTTTTGCGCCCATCATCCTGACTCTGGGAGGTTTCACAGTGGTGACTGAGCTGCAGCAGCGTCAAACTGCAAACTTCTGGTTCCTGAACGCCCATTACTCCACTTTGTTTTGTAGAAAGAAGGCAAATGATGATTTACATTCTAGTCTTGGTTTTAGTATTAAGTTTCATTTCTGAGAAAACACATTTGTGTCATTTCATAAACAGAGATCATCCTTCTGATAGTCACAATGGTTTTGTTAACTGTAATCCAGGTCTCGTGAACCGGGGTTAATGCAGGAGCTGCAACAACACCTTCCTCTGGGTTTGTTTCGTCGTCCCAGCTCCTCAACCTTAAACTCACTTTGAGAAGCGGCAGTGAAGCTGATCAGAGCAGAAAACAACGGGAAGGTTTGCTTTTGGCCTGAGAGTTCTTGTCATTTATCAACACAAGAAGCGGTTTGTGGGGCACAAGACCCCCAAACCCGACATGGTAAAAAGCTTCAAAACATGTCTCAGATGCACCTGTTGTCAGTGAAATGCGGATCACACAGAAAAGATGGTAACGTATGTACTTGCTTTTTTTTTTAAAAATTGAGAACATTTGAAAAGTTTCACCTACTTTGAACCAACAGTTTTTATTTTAAAGATTCGTTTCCCTTCTGAGACCTCCCACTGTGTTAGCCATGACGGTCACATCCACGTGTTGTGAAAGGCATCAAGGATACAACAGAGGCTGTCCATTTTCTACCAGCTATAAAAGGTCCTTGCTGTTATTGCCTGGGATCGTGGTTTTGTGATGCCATGGCAACGATGACAGGCTGCTGGGCGGGTGTGACTGGGTGCTGAGCGGGTTCGCCGTCGCCCTCGTCCTCCATCTTCGGCCGTTTGGCCTGGGGCTCGCTTGACTGACTAGCTGGAGGCTGTCTGGTCACCAGAACTGGAGGAGAGCTGGAGGCCTGGGCAGCCAAGATCTGCAGAGGACTGTTCAAGACTTGAGAGAAGATGAGAAGTGGGTGAAACATGAGACCATATGGAAGTAGAAAAATCAGCCTAAGCTGAAAATCAAATCTTTTGTGTCAAAATCTAAAAAAAGAAACTACTTAAAACAAACAGTGTTTAAATACAGGGAACCATGGGGAAACAGAAAAGAGACCATCTGTAGCTGTAACTTGATATAATCAGATTACAAACAAACTTAAGAGAAAAGGACAAATGTGAATACTGTGGATCACAACTTCTCTGCTTTTAGAGTCAGATTTAGCCATGAGTGAAACAAACTACCATAATTTCCACACTGGAAGGCACATTCAAAAGCCTAATTTTTTTTTCCAAAAAAACGACAGATCGCTTTATATGTGGATTAATTCTGGTTGTGTTTACTGATGTCAAAGTGATTTGGAGAGGTACATGACACTCACTCGTTTTTACAAACAAGGTCTGGTGTTACTGTAAACATGCTAATGCAGCTAACATATAGTCAGACTGTTAATGTGGCCAAACTAAAAAAAGTTTTTGTCTATTTTCTTATTTACAAGTTGCAAACAAGATTGACGAGTTACAAGTATTGTGAAGACCCTAACGTGTTACATGTTCTAACGTTATTGTGAATTCAGTTAAAGTCTGACAGACTTATTTCTGACTCTTTCGTCTCACTTAATCCGCCTCTTATATACAATATAATCCGAAAATAATCCATCCATTGACGGAGCACTTTATAATCTGGTCTGCCCAATAGTGTGGAAAGTACGGTAGTTTAACATATTGGCTTTTTAAAGAGGGTTGAAAATAAAAAAACAACAACACAAATCTTACCAGATGCATTAGCAAGGCTGGTTGCCATGGAAACAGCAGCCATGGTGTGCTTGCCATTTTGGGTAACAGGGCGAACAGGAAGCTGGTGTAAACCTGGGGTAAAGTGACGTCCCTCCCCGCCCTGCACTGCGCTGTCCACTGTCTGGATGACCCGCTCGCGGCTCAGCTGGGCGTCTGAGGAGAACGAGGCGCAGTTAAAACCATGATGAAGCATCTGTGGTCGTAGCAGGACAACATGAGATGATGCATTTAACAAAAAAAGTGATAGTATGAAGAAGAATCTACAGAAAGAGAGATAAGAAAAGTTACACTCACTGTAACTTATGTCTTTAAAAAAGTGACTAAAAATCGCACAAACCCTTGTTTTTATGTCTAGCATGTAGACAAATATCTTAAGCAATATGTATTTGTTTGCTTAAAAGGAGAGTATGTTTCTTTAAGTATTTTGCATATTGTATTAATGATTTTTTGAGCCCATTTGACAAAGTATTTTTTTTCTTATAAATCAGTTTATAGTCTGTGTGATTTAAGACTACAAATTGTTTATTGTCCATGTAGTGTTTGTTTTCATCCAGTCCATTAACGTATGTTAAAACAAAAAAATGTCCTAGTTAGTTATAAGGAATTTCTGCACATCTGAAGCTTTTCTGAAATGTGCCATAAAAAACTCAACTTTCCAGAACAAACTCTTCTAAAACACAGACAGTTTCAAAAACACCCCAGCAGAGGGCGCTAAAGTTCCCCTGCAGCTGCTGAAGAGCAGAAATGTGAGTCAGATTGCACCTTGGTTATAATATCCACACTTTCATTAAAATTTAATTTAAATGCTCCTTTGGTCACGTTTACATTAACTATAATTTAGAAGACCAAAACAACAAAATTAAGCTAATTTTTAAAAAAGAATTCAGACATCCTTTACCACCGTCTATTTCTGATAAAACATCCTAAGGTTAAAATGTGTTAGTATGTCAATTACCTTTATATTGTTGTTTATATATTGTTAATAATGCATACAAATTATTTTAAATATTATAAACTTCTGTCATTTGTCAGTGGGACAATCAAAAAAATTCACTGTAATAATTTTTCTTGTTCATTTTCTGTTTCCTCTGTAAGCTACATGTAGTACATTAGCAATAGAGAAATGTCTTCCAGAAGACTGTGAAGGAAGTTACTGGGATAAAGGTAGCAAGACACAAAGCATCTTATCTATTTTTCAAAAGTGCAACAACACTCCTGCAGACGTCAAATTACAGCTTAAGGCGTGAAGCTTGCAGACTGTGCAGAGACGACACCTGTTACATCCCTGGAGCAAAAGCACAGCAAATATGTGCGTGTTTTTAAATCTGCTCCGCGCAGCGACAAACACCGACTCAAACAGCAACTGTTGTGCAATAATGGAACTGAACTCCAGCAGGAGGACGAGGACCCAGTCGGGTTCTTCGGAATCCAAACGCTCAAACGGGACTCAAAAGGTGATCAAATGACATTCTGCTCATTCGGCTTCCAGCTGCATCTGTCGTCATCCATCTGCTGCATGTGTGTTGCATCATGGGATCAACATGTCATTCATGCTGCATTCCAGCTGGTTGGTCAGTGAGTTTAAGTCTCAATGCTTTAAAAATAAAATGTGATACAATCATTCTTTGTTAAGAAATCACAGTGTAGATTCAACTTTTTTTTTTTAAAGTGATTTTGAAAAAAGTATTTTCTATTGTTTTTTATTGTAATTTTTTGTGTAAATTAATTATTTAAAAATAATCGAATTAGTTAAAGAATAATTTTAACAAATACATAGATTTTTAATGTAACATTAAACTATAAACTTGTGAATTAACGCAGGTTTGATTCTATTTTTTGGCTGGGACGCCTGGTTCTAACGGCAGGAATCTGTCCTGGGTCATTTCTGACTGCAGAATTGAAAGCCTTGCGCTGTGTGAAGCACAACTGGTCATTGAAGGAATGACCATGATCCCTTCATTCTGGTCATCTTTAATTATGGGCAGACAAAGGCTGAATCTGAATTCTTCCTCTACCCCTCCAACTGTAGGGACATTTGTAAAAATTGTGTTCTTAAGGGTAACTCATAAGGACTTGATGGTATATCCCTCCGCTCTGAGGGGGTTCCACGCGGCGCTGTGCCATGGAGAAGAAGCACATTTCTTCACACGTTAAGTTTAAATTTAAATGTAAGTAATGACTTTTTTGTGTTAGCATGACTTTTTATAGTTATAAAACTGATGTTATGTGTTTTCCGAGTCTTGGCGTACTGGCGAACAATGATGACATCATCGAGCGGTAGCACAATCCAAATTTAAGACAGTTTTTCCATAACTCTCCGATTGGAGGGCTAAATGTGGGGGTAGGGAGAAGCCGGAGGGGTAAGGAAAGAATTCGGATTTGGCCAAAATATATGCAGCCTGATGAGAGTGGATGTAACAGTTGTTGCTTTGTTAGTGAGAAGCAGGAGATATTTTTTCCTCAAAGTATGTGTTTTGAGGATTTTGTAAAAATTACTACAAATACTGCTTTACTTTACAACATGATTGAAAGCAGCTTAATGTGATGTTTCTCTTTAGACAATTTACCCAAGTTAACATGTTCCTTCACAATAAATACGTACAATTTGAAATGCTTTTACACTGCACTAATGAGAAAGGACTAAACTCTCCAGAAATCTCCTCTGGTGGGAATATTTTCTAAAAAGAGCTCTGAGCAGAGGTCTTTTTAAATGCCTTTTCTTTTACTGTTAAGACGTTTTGGAACTTTTCTCGATTCAGGTTCTTTTTTTTTTATTTGGGCAAATATGGTGATTTTGTTCTTTTTTGTTACCTGGATATTTTGTGTTTACACAGTTTGACCAGAATTGTCTTGTTTAGTTTGTAGCAGAGTTCAGGTAATCATCACACCTGAGAAAACTGACTCTGGTACAGAGCTAACAGCCTCAGTGTAGCTTAAAGACCCACTCCAATGGAAATTGTTGTTCTGGTGTTTTTTAACATGT
>NC_050512.1:12162312-12171302 GCF_002922805.2 Oryzias melastigma
GCTTTTACACTGCACTAATGAGAAAGGACTAAACTCTCCAGAAATCTCCTCTGGTGGGAATATTTTCTAAAAAGAGCTCTGAGCAGATGCCTTTAAAATGTCTTTTACTTTGATTGTCGAGACGTTTTGGAACTTTTCTTGATCCAGGTTCTTTTTTTTATTTGTGCAAATATGGTGATTTTGTTCTTTTTTGTGACCGGGATAGTCTGTGTTTACACTGTAAGTGAAGCAATGTTCACAGTTTGACCAGAATTGCCTCGTTTAGTTCGTAGCAGAGTTCAGGTAACCATTACATCTGAGAAAACTGACTCTGGTACAGAGATAACAGCCTCAGTGTAGCTTAAAGACCCACTTCGATGGAAATTGTGGTTCTGGTGTTTTTTAACATGTTTTTAGCTTAAAACTGCATTTCTGAATATTTGTTTATTCAAATGATTGTGAATCAGAAGACGAAATAGGATGTTTGAAAAAGCACTAATTTGTGATGTAGAAAAATGTGTTGGGTGGGCCACAGGCTCCCTGCAAATATGAAGGGGAATGGGGGCGGGACTGCTCCGCACTAACGATCCTACCCACAACTCACAGGTGATGGTGTAAAGAAGTAGTACCTCTAATATCACTGTTGCCCTCCAGTCCTCCACTAACAGGGGTGCTGTATCCATTTGAAGGGTTGGAAGACAGCGGGGCGCTGGTGACCACCCGCACCATGGTGACAGAGGACTGGGGGGTGGTCTGAAGCACGTGGATGGGCTGGGCTTGGCCGACACCCCCTGAGAGGATTGTAAGGGCTTTCCCTGGGCCTGAATTCAGGACGGTCGGGTGGGCGGGGGCAGCCATGATGACAGGCTGAGCACCGACCGGAGAACCTATTAAAAGACAGGACCAAACAAGTTCTCTTTCTAAATACTGCAGAGTGTGTCACTTCAGGGTTCTTCTATATGCGTTTGGTTTTCTGGGACGCTCACCAGGGGCACTTTGAGAGTAGCGGTACTCTGGTACGGAGGCCAGTTTGCTAACCAGCTGTTCGTGGTGGTCATGAGGAACAGGCGAGCCCTCTCTGCTCAGACATTCTGGAGTCTGCAGCCCGCTGGAGGAAGGAGAAAGAAGTCCCTGATGGGTGGGGGATGCAGGAGCACTCCTGAGTCACAAAAAAGGGAAAAACAAAACAACAAAGTCATCAAAACTGCTGCGTCGAGTTCTACACTCCTTCTGCTGGACCACAGAACTTCACAAATCACACTTACTTTGTTCTGTCCAATCAAATGATAGCCAAGTGGGAAAGGGAACAAAGGGTTAACAGCCTTTCTGTGTAATTGACAGTCACTGAAAACCGTTTGGAGATTGTACCTTGAAGACAGAGGCCCGAAAGGCGTCCGAAAGCAGGCCACTCCTCTTTGTCGTCTTTTCCTGAAGGCCTGCTCCACCAGCTTGGTTTCAGAGGCAGAATCCAGACGCCAGAAGCTTCCTTTGCCGGGCTCGTCCTGGGAACGGGCCACTTTCAAGAAGTAGCGGTTGAGAGACAGATTGTGTCTGATCGAGTTCTGCGAGAAAATGAAATATAGTTTTTTTTAAACTTTTATCCAAGTTTACTTCCAGTCTACTAACATGAAAGACATTTCCGAGCAGAGGAAGAGAACTCTACCTGCCAGCCTTTATCAGCAGTGCGATAGTATGGGTAGTGTTTGGTGATGTGGGCGTAGATGCCGCTGAGAGTCAGCTGTTTGTCTGGAGCTGAGGAGATCGCCTGGACTATTAGCTGCGCGTACGAATAAGGAGGTTTGGACTCATCCTGGACAGTGAAGAGAGAACATGAAAGCACATCAGCTCTACTGGGGTTTCTATGAAGGGAAACGGTGGCCTCATTTTAGGCTCCAACTGTTTTGGACTAGTCACCTTGGGGCTGTCTCCTCCAGCTGCCTCCCCTCGCTGCTCACTCCCTCCACCTCTCTGCTCCGCTAGCCCTCGTCTTTGCTCGGAAACAGCCTTGGCAGCAAATTCAGCTGCTAACTGGAGGTCAGAGGTCACATTGCGTCCATAGCGATACCCTGACGACCCTGCTCCTCGTGGACTGGCTGGACATGAGTTAGGAACACTGAGGAAGAAGATAGAAGTCTGTAAGATTTCTGGGAGCTGAAGTGCTGCTAACCTGAAGGAAAATGCTCCACAAGCTCCTTTAGAGGAGCAGTGACATCTTTGTCATCACAAATGTGTGTCTACACCGCATGTGGACTCATTTGAAGGGAATACTCCACAGCTATCTAACACCATCTCACCAGTGTGGTGTTGTGTGTACCAACAGTGACCTCCATCACCTACACCTGTGGTTTTTCTGGTCTAAACTGTGCAGTGATCAGAACGGGAGTGTAATCTCTTGAGAAGAGGATGGATGAACATCAGCCAATCAGAGCGTGTGGGTGTTGAGAACCATTAAAGTTTATCGGGTCAGATATCAGTTCCCTCCTTTGCTAAATAAAACACTCACTCCCCACCGCAGAGCGCCGGTTCCTGAAAGCAGCCCGAACAAACCATTTAAGAAGATTCTGTTGGGGTGATTTTTTATTATTAACCTTTCACACAATTTAAAGTTTTAAGTCAATGAAGTTCTCTCGAGTGAAGCAGGAAGTCAACTGTGACCCCAGCATGTAAACATTAACCTGAACAGCAGAAGCTCAGCAGCTTTAGGACTGTCGTTCAGTCACACATGTTAGCTTTTAGTGTTTGAACATCCTAAAAATGTCAAAAATTGTATAATCCTTCAGACATTTCAAAATAAAAGCACAACTAACCTCATTGGTTGCAGTGCATTTGTCTAAAACCTTGACAGTGAAATTGTGATCTGATTGATGTGATAGCATGTACAGCCCCATCTGTCACTGCTCAAATATTTAACACAAATTTATTACTAAACTGTCCAAGAACAACAGAGTAAAAAATTAAGAAACTGAACTCCAGAGCAGGTCAGCTTTGTCTGATCTATTCCAACTCTTCATGCAACTTGAAAATTCTGATGTTACAAATAAAAAAAAAGATACTTATCCTGCGATTCTCCTTCAATTTAAATGATCAGAGCAAAAGGGGAAAAAAAGATAAATAAAAAACACTGAGAAGAGATTAAAACTAAGCACAGGACTGGGTTAATATTTGACTCAATGTTCTGTTATTTGCTGCGTCGCAGAAAGAGCACAAAGAAAAGCCAACGACTGGTTACACAACACACATCTGCTTCTGTTAGTAAAGTAAACACCGGTTTGTGAGAGTCCACAAGCTTTGATTTTCCTCTGGCAGGAGAGAAACACAGACAGTGTAAGTGAGAGGAACAAGGGGAGAGAAAATACTGTATGTTTATAGATTTAGCTGAAGAAACCAGGCTGCAGGCTCTTATGTAACAGCTCAGGAAGATTAGAATAAAAAAACTGATGATGATAAAGGGAAATTCTCCAAAAGAAAGAAAGCTGATAAAAAACTGTACATAGTAGAAAATCATTGGGTGTCTCACCAGAGAGGCAAGGGTCATTTTGATTATATCTGAATAACCTTTTGACCCCCCTCACATGAGTGCACAGACTAGCAGAGAAAAAAGTTTTCTATTGTTTTTTGTTCATTTCAGTGGTTAGACAGGAAGAGTGACTCTTTCCAGTGTTGTTTAAATAAAAGCACGTGCTTTTACGCAACACTTAGTTTCAACAAACTGCATGTGGGCGAGACAGGAGGCGCAACTATCAAAAAAAAAACAGTGAAAGTGAAGCAGCTCTGCAGGAGCGCCCATCTTCATTCCATTTTTTGTTTCCATTTCCATGTGCATGAGACAAGGAGCAGAGGGCTCGCCACGAGGGGAGGGGGCACCCAAAAGGAAACCACTCACAAGTGCAAAAAATGCCCAACAGGCAAAACAATCCGCCCAGCAGCCAATCACGCACCCCGAAGCTGCAGCCACCCCATATAAGGCAAGCTGAATGTTGTCAAGTAGACCACCAGCCACAAGAGGGTGCACGGACCACAATCCACATGCTGCACACATTTATGGAGCTGGTTCTACAAACGGAGCCACAACCAAAATACTGGTGGATGACGGTGCACGGAACGAGACAAGAGCTCGCCAAGGAAACCTAACAGTCACAAAAATTAGTCACTTATTAGGAATCCCAACTAAACTGACTTTTGATGCATACAAGCACTGCAACTTTCATTGGTCTGGTTTATTGTTTGGTGATCAGACACAAAATAAGTTTAATTTTTCATAAGTACATTATTTTAAGCTTCTGCTTAACAAAAAAGCTGATAACTCTTCTATAAAAAAACACTAAATGATGTCCACTTTGACATAAAGCTCAGACAGCACCCTGCAGACATCAGCACGTTACCTGATGGTGCCGGTGGGCGAGGGCATCGGGGAGCCGAACGCCCTGATGTGCTCTTCATGCTGCTGCGCTGTGGGAATGCTGATTTTCAGAGGGGAAATGTGGGGCAGGAGAGGTTGAGGGGGTGGAGAGGGCTGCTCCGTCTCTCTGTGCTCCTCAGCATCCAGGAATGACATGAACTGGATCTTGATTACGGTGCTGGGAAAACGAAACACACACCTAGGAAAGCAGGACAGACGAGAGGAAGAGAAGGGGACAAAAGGGTGTTAGGCAGCTCAGTTCTGCATTTACTCAACAGAAGAAGGTGCTTCAATCAAATCACATGATCTTACAAAAAACAAGTCACAGAAATGCAGACTCTAAAACTCAAAAATTCCTAACACCAAAATTTCAGCCACCTAAAGCATCTGGTGGTCTATTAAATAAAAACAGTTTTTGGGATGTTTTTCTTCATTGAAATAAAAAGGAAAAATGAACTTATTTGTATTTGTTTGAACAACTCATTACAGGTAATGTGTTCTACCAGATGAGAGTAAAAACATTAAAAAATGTCTCGTCTTTCTTAACTTTTAATAGAAAAATCTTGCCATAAATCTGTCTGTTTCCAAAGATAAAAGCCTTTTTTACTAAGATGTCTGGAGACAATTCATTCAAGTTTAAACTAATCTAAAAATTCAATTTCCATCCCAGCTCTTTCTGGCATCATCCAAATCCTGCTGACAGTAATCTGAAAGTTGGCTTTCAGCAGTCGCTCATTAGTAAGACATGCGACTGTGTCGACTCTGAAACACTGAGTGCCTGTGACTGAATACTTAATGATGAATGTGAGAATAAAGATGATAATCTGATGTTGATTTCTCTTTTTTAGAACATGAATACACGGCAGAGTGAGACCAGCTCAGTCTGAGGAAAAAAGCTGATAGTAAAATATAAAGCAGATAACCTAAACACTTTAGAATAACTGGAAGTTTTTAAAAAGATAAACTATTTTTGGAGCTAAAGTGAAAGAAAATAACTAGTTTACAGCAAACTAATAGCAAAAGTGCCAGCATGAATGCCTTTTTTTCTCTGCTTTCAGCAGGTCTGGACAAATACCTAAATAAAAGCAGGGATCAGTCAAATGGACAAGTTTGTTCAAGTATAAACAAACTCAATGAACATAATCATATGTAAAGGGCTTAGTGAATGTTTTACAATAGAACCTTGAAAACTGATGTCGTTTAATTCTGCCCAGCAACAGATTTGTGTACTCAGCAGTCTGTGAAAGTGCAAACAGAGAAAAAAGGGAAAAAAAATCTTCCCATGATTGTTTCTCAGCGAGAAGCTAAGGCTCTTCTGTCTGTTATGTGAATGTTTGATAGCCTAAAAAAAATTAAAAATATATATTAAATAAAGTGCTGCTGGGTTGTTTTGAGCCGGAAGGAAACTGCAGGAAAAATATTGCATATCTTTGCTGTGTCGGTTGCTGTAACGGGTGCTGTCACTCAAACACTAGATCTGTGAACTCGGCGCCTGAAGGAATTTCTGAACTTCCAGAAGAGACTAGAGAGAATCTGAGAAAAAGATTACCTCCAAATTGACAAAAAAATTATAACAAAAATCATGTGTGTGTGTGTGTACTTTTCACCAATTTTTTTTTACTTTTAGCCATTTCAACAAAAAATTGCAAACTTAGTTGCCTTAAGAGATAAATATGTTTAAGTGTTAAAAGGATATGCGGGGTTTAGCATAATTTCAACTAAAAACAACATTAAATAGAAACACTGATTCATTTAATATATATATATATAAATAAAATAAAAATTTAATCTATTAACAATGTTTGCTCTTTTTTTCCAACAGGTCAGGCTTCCCCTTAATCACAACATTACAGATAAGCAAATGCATTCCTAAGAACTGGAGTGTAAACAAACAGCTGAAATGTCAATCTTTAAAGCTAATTTTAAACCCATTTAGAAATTAGTCACTGTAGATTTCTTAAAAGTATTAAAGTCCCACTCGGTCATCTTTTGATCTATTTTACCGTAAGTGTTCCCAGTGGTCTTTTTAATACAATTATGCCATTTTTAGGCTTTTTTTTAATGTAGTTTTCTAGGACATAGTTTCTGCAGAGTGGCAGTAGTTCATCAGAAATTCCCCTCTAGGTTGTGGGTAGGACTGTTGATTTGGAGTTAGTCTGCACCTACTTCCCAACATCCACTAGTTTAAATTCTCTCCCACTATCTTGCAGATCCTCAGAAATCCAAACTAACATTACATGGATCTATTTGTCTAAAGCAGTTGGATCAGAAGGAAGAGGAGCAGGGGGCTTATGGACTGCAGTAGTAGCTTCTACATCACAGTTACAAGCTTTCTTCAACATTTACGTCTGCTGCTAATTCACAACAATTTGAATAAAGAGAAATTCAGAAATGCAACTATAAGCATTTTTGTTCACACATGTTTTCCATTATGAGAAAATAACATGTTAAAATCACCAAAAACACAAATTGCATCAGAGTGGGTCTTAAGTCAGTCCAAAAATACATATACTTAAATCTGTTTGCATGGATTAAAATGTGTGTTTTGTATATTGTTGTTGGTTTTATTGTTCCTTTATGATCCTACCAACATGAGAACTCTTCATATTTGCATAAATGCATGTATGTCATAAGCTGAGTATGATCTTGAGTAGACTGCATGTGCGTCAGCATGCACAAAAGTTGTTACAGCCAATACTTCCTGTTTAATGTCCCTCACACATCCTATCTGTGCAAACAGCCAATCAGAGAAGGCGAGAGAGCCCCCCCTTCCATATACACACAGAACACCAATACCACCCACTGTGTACTTCTGCTGCCCCTGTGATTTTTTTTGTAAAACGTGCAAAGTCACAGCTTTCACTTAACTCAATCCTGTGTGGCTCGAAAATCACCCACTAGCATGTAAACATGATGCAACTGCCCTGAGAGTAAAGCTACTGTCCTACGTGATTTCCGTTCTGTGACACGAAAAAAGGATCTGAAGACTGCACGAACCAAACTTCTTCCCACAAGACGTGAGAGGAGCAGCCGCAGCGCGTTTGTTTACATGAACGTATCTGGAGTGGGGGTGACTCATTGACGTCCAGTGTGTCGCTACAATAACAGTCCTGACAGACACGAGAAACGACTTTGACCAGCAGCCACAAGACATTCACGAGGAAGCGCCTGCGCGAGCTAGCACGGCTGCAGTTCATACTAAAAAAAAAAGAAAAACAATAACATCTTAACAACGACTCTTTGTGTGTGGCCAGCAAACTACTAGCTAGCTAAGTTGAGCTCGTCAGCAGGCCAGGCCAGCCCGAGCAAACACGAGGCTAAGGTTTGCGGGGAAGTTTAGAGTAAAACTACCAGGAAGGGGGGAACACGTCGACAAGGGGGTACCAAATTAGACTCGAAGTGAGGGGTTTAGTTTTTTTTTTAAAGCAAAGGTGATTGGTTTACAGCAACGAGTCGGAGTATTTAGAGGGTGGTGTTACACCGAACTTTGCATCCCTGTAAAAATGAGACATTTTTTGGATGTTTTGCTGACCAACAAGTTTAGCTAATGCTAAACGATATGCATTTATATCCTTCCAAAAAAGTTAATTAATAATTTCACTTAAAGATTTATTATTAGAAACTTTGTTAACAAATTAATGTTTAACTGACAATAGGTGAATGAATGAAATATTGAACAGCGTAAGAGCTAGATAAAACGCTAAATTATCTGCAGCGGCTATGCTAAGTCTGCACTCACTCTCTCGGCAGCGACAGCGGCGGGGCCCCTCTTCGCTGAAACACTCCGTCAACGAAGACGCCGTTCTTGCCCAGGCAACGGAGCGAGAACCCGCTGGCTTCGTCGTAACTTATCAGCAGGTGTCGCCTTGAAATGAAGCTCGAGTGACCCATGTTGATGTCCACTGAGCCGTGAGACGAGTTCCGGCCTATGGTGACCGTTCTCTGGCGCATGACAAACTCAAAGTCTCGGCCCTCGAGCCTCGCCAGGGCCCGTGGAGGCGTAGAGGAGAGCCGTGCAGGAAAAAGGCCGGCGTCGGTGCGGGCATCCATCATTGGAGGGCCCAAGAGGGCAAGCGACGGCTGGTGAAACGCGTGAGAGGTCACTGCAACGCGCACGGGGCTGCACGGAGCCGACTGTAAAGCTAGCAGGGCTCTAGCTCCGGTGTCGTCCCTGTAGTCTGCCATCTTCTTCTCCAGGGTCAACACAAACACACACTCCACTTTCTGACACACAGAGTTGCAACGTGAGTTTTCGGTCAGGGCACTTGCTCTCCCCGTGGCTGACGGAACAACATGGAGTCCAAGCGGGTTACTGAAAAAACTGGGGCGGGCGGATTCAGGAGCCGGACTCCTGGTGCGTTCAAGTTCACTTCGTAAAAGTACGGTGGCCCTGAAGTGTAAATCACTCAACTCAAAAACATATTCTAGATCTCTAAGACAATCAAATGGAATACCACTACTACTACTACTACTACTACTACTACTACTTAATAATAATAATAAAAATAATAATAGCAATACATTTTAGAAATCAAAATAAAATTCCAGAAACAAAAACACTTTTTTTAAAAAGGGAAACTAAATAAGAATTCAGCGTTTTGAAAAGTAAAGT
>NC_050512.1:12171311-12180314 GCF_002922805.2 Oryzias melastigma
AAAAAAAAAAAAAAAAAAAAAATACAATAAGAAATCAAAAAAGGTATGTGTTATGGGACATCACTGATTGGATGACGACAGTAGATTTTTTTGTTTTTGTTTTTTTTAAATGCATCTTCAATATTATTACAGTTTTATGATTACTACAGAGCATTTCCAATATGGCTTCATGCTAAATAACTTTCAGTTGAAATGATGGACGAGTGTCATTCAATCAGCGATGTGTCATAGTACCTTCTAGGAGTGGAACTATTCATTTTAACAGTTCAATTCATAGCATCATTTGTGGCTGACAATACAAGTCATGGTCAATGTTAATTCATTTTGAATGATCAGATTTGATCACTGACCTAAAAATCGATCCAGAACATCTTTAGTCAAAAATTCCACCAGTGTGACTCAAAGATAAATACGTGGCACTGAACAGTGCAAGAGAAGTTTTCCAGATTTCTTATATTTATTGCAAGACAATCAAGTTTAAATTGAATATGTGTACAAACAAACAAACAAACAAGTAAACAAGACTTAATGTCAAATGCATTCATTTTTTATTTTCATAAAGTTCCGCCCACTGTTGTTTTTCAACATCACAATAATACAAAAAAAACATTATTAGAACATTCTACCAAACTATATGACCAAGTCCTTGTGAAATTCTAAGTGTTTCCACACATTGGACCTTAATGATGGATTGATCATTTTTTGCTGACATCACATGTGTGTTGTCTGCTGTGACGGACCTAGGTTGTTTTCATGTTATAGTAAAATAAACCTACCATGCCTTAATCCATATGGTACTTTCGAACATTGATATAATCAGTGTATTTAATTTTGAAATAACACTGCAATTGTATAGGTAGATTTTATTCAATTAACAACTTGCCTCAGACAGATCAATCTGGTTGGATGGTAGAAATAGAGATCCATAAATCAATGAATCTTAACATTCCTAGTCCCTACCTTTTTGATCTTTTATATGTTTTTGCATTGAGTGATTTGATTTGCACATCAGGGCCAACACACAAATTTAACTATTGTCAATTATTGCTTTTGTTCAACACAGAACTAAAGTCAACTTGGGAAATAACAGCATGATTCAGACGTGCATCAATGACATGCCTTCATTGCAATGTCTTCTTGCTTGTCTAAAGTAAGTGAAAGTCAACAAGCTGAAATGATTTTCTATTTTGAAAATATTGCACATATAAGAGTCTCTGTTTCTTTTGCAGTGGTCAGCAATCATCAGTGCTGCCTCCTTGTCAGCGTGGGAGGCTTCATGCACTTTTAGAAGTCATTCCATTCATTCTTAACTTGATCGCCTCCTGTCAGACTGCATGTTGAAGATTTCCAAAGACTTGGGATGTAAAGCATTTTGAGATCTTAGATGTAATGAAATAACCATGAAGGGTGATATTTCTTATGAAATAATAATAACAGTAATAGTTTGTTTAATAGGGGGCCGTGCAACTTAAAAAAACATAATTAGACTTAGTTTAAAAGCTAGAATAAGCCAAAAGTTAAAGTTCATATATAGGCCCCTGGCCACTATGTGAAAAACACTCATATATACAATATAGTACAAAATACATAAACAGTATACAAATAGAGAATATTTGACATCACAACATATTTAAAAGTTCAATCACATTAACAAAACAGATTTATCCTTTAGTGTTGACAGCTGTAGGTGTTGACAAGCCACAATTTCTTATTTATTTTGTTCACAGTTTAACCCTGGAGAACTCAAGATAAATTTTCTTTTGAGCTTTCAAAATTAATTTAACAATTTGTATTTGGCTTGTTCATTTTATGCAGTACCAATTACAGCGGCCAGGAAAAATTAATACAACTAAAAATGTAAAAAAATGAAAAATAAAATGAAAAACAGGGACCAAATTTGACCTGTAGGTTCTCCGGGGTAAATCTTCTTATACTGAGTTTCACGCAAGACAACAAACTATTTATATGTCTCATCTCTGAAAGTGTAAAAGCTGTTTCCAAAAGTGATTTTCTCTTTTTGTATTTTTGTTAAGGTCGTCACAGCTACTTACAGAAATCTAAAATAAAACAAATAAATAAAACCTGTGCCACGGGGTATATGTATAATTATGGACAAAAATGTATTCTCTGACTATCCAGTAAGAATCCACAAATTCTGACTGGCCATACATGTGAAAAAGGGCAAGGTTTTTTCACGTAAGTCCTGTCAAGACGCAAGTACTGTCTCTCACCTACAACTTAAGCTAAAAAGAGAAAAAGTGAATCAAATTTGAAGTCATTCACACTAACATATTGTCATTCAAAAGTTACCCGAGTCAAAATAAAAATGCAGCCACAAATGTCAATACAGCCTAGAGGACGCTTCCTGTCTGTCGTAGGAGCAGACCACGTGTTTGGTTGCTGTCAGCACAAACAGAACCACGGCTCATTTCTCTGAAAGCTACATCTGGGCTTCTCTGTAGGTCAGCTACAGTTTAGGGTGTCACTTCCGTAACTGGAGTTTAATTTTAGTGCTATTTTGATATATGAGATAGAGCCTGTTTTAAAACTCTGAGCTTGCCTTGAACTTCACTTTTTCAGTTTTGTGTTTTTCCTTTAAGAAAACCCAAGAAGTGAATTTATAACTCCTAAATGAAAGATACATGCATGTGGTTTGACATGGACTATATAGTGTCAGGATATAGTCAGCAAAGGATCTCTGCTTTAAGTACACGTGGTGTCTGCAGTGGAGCTGGTTTGCCCACCTAGGTTTTTTTTTTTTTTTTTTTTTTTTATCTCTCCACTGTTTATAAACATAGAAAGAACAAGATGGCCAAAAACTCTGGAGACTGGATCAGGGAGCAGGAGCACAGAGGACACAGAGGAGCCAAAGCTACACAAGCCAGCCACATGAGTGTGCTACTGTAGTGTAGAACTCCTTTAATGAGGATCAGGTTGAAGGACCTCCTTTTGGTATAGAAGTGCTGTCAACGTCTGCATTACGTTTTTAAAAGTTATTTAAAAAATAAATAAAATTTGTACAATGTCCAGTTTAATTTCATTTTAAATGCACGAGTACAAGAACAATCATTGCTTTATTAAATGTGAGGCCAATCCAACTTAGATGGCCAAAACACAATTAATTTTTCATGTAAATAGCATACAGATTTTCTGCTTTTATACAATTTAATTGGCTACGTTTTAGACCGGGGTGGGCAGACAATGGCCCTAAAACCATTTATTTTGGCCCACCAAACTAGAATACATTTTATTGATCATCCTTATTAAATTTAATTTTCTCTTAATTCTGGTATCTAGCCATATATGGTGCACTATAAATCCAACGACCTTTGTTTAGGCTTTTAAGTTTTTCTTTATTCATGTAGTAATAGAAGATTTGTTGATTTTTCTCATATTTACAGGTGGTTTTCTGAGGTGGAAAGTCCTTTTTCCGACCATTCCAACACCACATGAAGTCTGTGTTTTTCCCTGAGGGATATAAATCCGTTGGAGCAATTTGCACTAAAATGAGAACAAAATACACAATCTTGAAATAAAAACACCAAAATGTTCTGTTTTGAAGTGTATTAATTAATTATTTTCAATCAAAATTAAAGAATGTTTTTGTCCAGATTCGATATTATTTTTTTCTCTTATGAGATGGGATTATCATAGAAAATCCACCCATCTGATCATAATTTGGCCCTATTGTCAAATTTTAGAACCCTTCGTGGCCCACAAGTTGAGAAGTTTGCCCACCCCTGTTTTAGACAGATGCAGTATTTGATCAGCTGATTAAGTTCTTTAATTTGCTCTTTACCTGATGTTGAGAAGAAAAAGACATGAGCCACACTCCTCTACCCTGGACTTCTGCTACAATAGGCAGAAACCAAGGACTGAGGCAGACTGAAGCAGACAAATCAAAGTTAATAGTCGATCTTTATTCGGAAGTGATAATTACTCAGAATAAGAGAAAAAAACCAAAGTTAATAAGCATTGCATATCATACATTCATAAAAAAAACATTAACCTTTTTAACTGCAGACCATGATTTTTTACCAACTTTTTTGTGATGATTTTTTTCCCTTCAAATGCTAATGTGACTCTTTTGATTCACTTCTATTCTCTGCTTCGCTGTAATGATCTGTTTCCACTTATCAAGGTAAGCGTTTATTTTTTTTCCCCATCATCACTTTGTTTACACTCTCTCTCACTAGCTTACAGCCCCTTACCACTCCAACCTATTACTGGTGTAACAAAATTGCAATATTGGTCCAGATGTGATGACGACTCGACTTCAACTCACTAGTTTAATTGTGAAGCGACTCAGAATCCTGATTTCTGGCAGACCAAAGTCTTTGCACCATAAACCATATGAACTTTTAATGACCTTAATTGGGAAAAAAATATTCATACATTATCTAAAAAAAAATACAATAAACACTTTTAGAAAAAATTAAAAAAACAAGCTGCTTCTCAAAACTTTTAAGCCATATTCCATTTGTTAAACTTTAGGGTAATGAGACAATAAAAAAGAAAACATAATACATTTAGTTTATTTTAAAGTTTTACTTTAAGGAAGTCTAAAGACAGCATGGACGCTCTAGTTCTTTGACCTTAACGCTGAGAACAATGTTCAGGACATAAAAAGGAAAGAACATTTAAGCAAAAATGGTCAAACTCACTTTCAAGGAAGTATGCTACAAACTTGCACACAGGCTTTGTTAATATTAAATGTTGGTACAGGAATGATCTGAGCTTGTTTTGCAGTCAACTTTCAACAACTTTTAAAAATTTAAATGGAATGTAAAATTAATAACATAAAAGTATCATGACTAAAATATAACAGAAATAATCTTTATAAATGTTTAGGGTTCAGGCATTTTTCTTTCGTAGATTAGCTAAGGATAAAACCTTGAAATCCAATGTTTAAACAAATGTGGAGAAGAAATTATTTTGGTGCTTCTTTGTTCGGTAGAAATGTAAACATCAGCATCTAAACAAGACTCTTTGTGTTTTTCTAAGTGGATGTTGCAGTGCGAGGCACCAGTTTAAGTTGGATGGGTCGCTTTGGTGTAATGAAGCCTTGGATACCCAGTTTGAGGGGGACCTAGGAGGAAATGACATGTTTGCAGGGTTACATTGAATCAAGCAGTGCACAAAGTTAACAAGCTTAGCTTTCTTATTGCTATTCTCATTTTCATCTGCAATGAATTGGATATGACACAGAAAAGAGAAATTTAATTAATCTATGGTTTTGTGTGTGCGTAAAGACAGAACAAGACTTAACAAAACATGACATTGACTTTGATCTTTGTGAGTTCAGTGTACGGTGAGAATTTTGACCTTTGCACAGATCAAAATACAACTCAAAAAGTTATGTAACAGTCACTGTCTGTGCTTGATAAATCATGTTTGGTCTTTAAACATCATATCAAAGCAGAAATAAAGATACGTTTTAAAGGTAAAAAGTGTTTACTCACCTCTGTTTCCTTACACACAGAGAAATCATATTTCTGGAGGATCTCCACCACTGCAAGTTTCATCATCACCAGAGCAAATCTCATCCCAATGCAGTTCCTCGGTCCTACCCCAAATGGCATGTAGGTGTAGGGATCGATAGTTTCTTTGTTCTCCTTGCTGAATCTGATTACAAACATCCACATGTGCATATATATTAAAATATCTGAAATAAGCAGCTCCATACTAAGAGAGATGCTAATATTGCTTCCCGCTTTGTGCATGTGTTCTTATTCAGCAGCAGTTTGCTTAACCTAAAACTGTCTCTTCCGTACCTCTCAGGTTTAAATTTCTCTGGTTCAGGCCACAGTTCAGGGTCTCTGTGTATTGGCCATGTGGGAATCATGACAACCATATCTTTAGGAATCACCAGCCCATTAATCTCCACAGTTGCCTTGGCCACACGCTCCAGACGTGCCGCTATGGGAAACAGTCGGAGAGATTCATTGACGACACAGTCCAGGTACTCCATCTCCATCAGTGGTACGTACTGAATGGGAGCCTGCAGACAGAAATAGACCTGTGAAAGAAGGAACTGCAGTGGAGACTGTACTTTAATAAAACAACTTACAAACATTCTGTCTGTGTAAAGTTATTTTGGATTGTACATTTTTTTGTCTTTTTTAACATTCGAAAAGTGATCATTTAGATTGTTTATTAATTTTTTCTTAGATCAGACCTCGTTAGGGAAGGTGGCGTCTATCTCCTTCTGCAGCTTCTTCATGACCTCTGGGTTTGTTGCCAGATTGTAAGCCAAGAACGTCAGAGAGCTGCTGGTGGTTTCATAGCCGGCAAAGATGAAAGTCAAGGACTGGGAAAGGATCTCATGATCACTTAAACCTGAAGAGAGCACATCGAAACATTAGATTATTAGTGATGTTAAGTTGAGTAGGAAGGTCATGTGTGTTTTCATTGCCTTTATCCAGCTGGCCGTTCTGGTTGTTCTTTTGGGAGTCGATCATCAGCTGCAGGAAGTCAATTCGACTCTGTAAAGAGATGAGAGCAGATCTTACAGTTTTCACAAAACATTTTTTATTCATGACATGCAGACATTTGAACCTTTTGCTTGTTGTTCTCATGATTCGACTTGATCTTCTGCAGAGCAGCGTAAAAGAAGTCTGTGACGCCTGAAGGTAGAAAGGAAAACTCCATCTTCTCCAGTAATGGACAAAGGAATGGAAAGAAAGCTGAAAAGAAGCAAACAGCAACAAGTATTTAATTAACAACAAGAAAAAATGTCTATTTATTGGTATACCATTTTAATGACAAACCTGATTACTGTCAGTATGCAAGTTATTATGAGTTTCCCTTTAAACAACCTAAATAAATGAAGAACCAAATTTTAACATTTACACAGTTAAAACTAAATTTGGAAAATTATTATGAAGTTCAGGGTTATTTGAAAAAAAAAAACCTGAAAAAAACGAATTTGATCTTTTTACATGTCTACTTTATGTTGACAGAGTTTGTTTTTTATTTAATAAAGAAAGGAGACAAATGTGTATTCATTTTTTAGAACAAATCAAAGCAACTGGAGCAACAGTTCTGTTTTTGGGCTTTCAGACATTAACTTTACCTCCCCTGGACCCAATAAGGCCATGTTGCTAACTTACTTCATTCATTAGCTTAAATCATTGCTATTGTTCACCAGATTTTGGCTTATTTTTAGTCCCAAATCTTACTTTTTGTGCTTGTGATGCATCTTTTCAGAGCGGTAGGTCTGGTCTTTCATGCTCGTTTGCTTGAATTGATCATTTTACCACTAAAATGCAAAGGAAAGGGGAATCAATTGTGGTGGGACTTACCAACTATGAGGAACAGAGGGTTCAGAAAGTCAAACTTGAGCATCTTTTTGATGTTATTGACAAAAGGGTCTGAGGGGTTGTTCAGGGAGTCGATGTCCACACTGAAGGCTGTGCTGGTGACCACATCCATGCTGTACGGACCAAAGTACCTAGAAGAACAAAATATTCAATGTGAAATTTTTCCAGACTTAAAAAAAATCAGAAAAACAGAATTTAAATTTCTGATACAACTTTGAAACGCTCATACTCCTTCAGCTCTAAGGGTTCGTCCTTGTCTGCCTTCTTTTTCATGCTGCTGACCAGGTTAGCAGAATGGTGCTTCATGATGTCAAACATCTAAGGCACAGACATACAAGGTTTTTTTTTATTTTTTAAACAATATTGCGATTCTATTGTTTTTAGTGAGGTTGGGTCTGGTTGTCTATGTTCAGAATAAGGAAGCTCAGTTTTAGAGGTAGAATTTACACTCATAGACTGGAGGATTGTGGGTAAAATTCATGGTTGAGTCAAACCACCGACTTTAAATGGTATCAAATGGGAAATAGCATTATTGATTCATCATTCAGTTGAAGCGTAAAACCCCCAAATGTTCCCCAATTGCTGCAGTGATTCACTACTTCCTCAAGTGAAGGGTGAAAACAGTGAATATTAAGATCCTTATTTCAAGAAAACTTGTCTTATTTTCTGTGCTCCAAGAACAATAGTCTTATCCAGAAAGTTTTTCAAATGCAAAATAATCGTGGTTTAGGAAACCATATCTTAGTTACAAGAATTTTTCTTAAGAGAAGCATTCTTGGTAAAACCATTTTTGTCATTTTCCTTAGATTTTTTGCTTATTTAAAGACAATCTTCCAAATGGGTAAGAATTTTTGAGTAATTTCTAATGGGTCTGTTTTTGCAGTGAAGAAAACAAAATTACACACAACTGCTATTTCTGTGATATGTGTTTCTTCCAAACTCTGTCATTGTCTGGTTTGACCAGAGCCAAATTCTTTAGGATGCCAGAGAGGAGAGGTAGTGGGGCATAGACACACCTCTTTGAGTCTTCCTGAGGTGAAGGAAGGAGACAGAACGCTGCGGATCCTCCTCCACTGATCATCTTCAGCAATAGAGACGGCGTCGTACAGCTGCCCATTCAGACCAAAATTCTGCAATATTTTAAAGGAGTTGCTGAAGAGTTAAACTGTTCAAACAAAAATGAAAAGGAATTTAGGAGATTAATTGTGTAGTGCAGAGAGTGCATACTCTGCGGTTGGTGAAAAGAGAGTAACACTCCTTAACCAGAACGGCTTTAATGGTGGTTGGATCTGTGATGCACAGCACAGGCTGACGGCCATCATAAATGCTTGAAGTGAGGAGAGCAGAACACAGAAGGCAAACATGAGGGAGGAAGCGTGACAAACTCATAAACTTTCTGTATGCAAACCTACCCCCACGTTTTCCCATATGTTTTATGGCAATCTTCATCAAAACTGAAGAATCCCTGTTTCACAAAAAGGAATGAGAGATACATCACCACTGAAAAACACAGTCAAATCAAACAGGATACAACGCTGTGGAATTTGTTTCAGCAAAAGAATCATTTAAATATGTTCAAATATTTTATCATCCAAGCCCTTTTTGAGCAACCCATGATATTTTAAAATTTCTTTTATACTTACATAACTTGGTCATCTCTGAAACATTTCATTTAAAGCAT
>NC_050512.1:12180444-12180881 GCF_002922805.2 Oryzias melastigma
AATATTTTATCATCCAAGCCCTTATTGAGCAATACGTGATATTTTAAAATTTATTTTATACTTACATAACTTTGTCATCTCTGAAACATTTAATTTAAAGCATTTTGGTAAATATACACATTTGTACATCAGTTGCATTAAATCATTTTTTAACAGGTTTAGCAATAAGCTGCTGAGAACATGTTGAGTTAATACAACAGATTTTTCACTACCATCATTGTTTCACTCATTTGGCTTTTTGCTGAGACAACATGTGAAAAATGTAGCCGAGCAAACATGAAACAAATACAATGTGATATATGATGAATATTAAGAAGATAAAATCTAGTGATGTCTTCACATCAGGTTGTACACAAAACTTTTTTCTTTCTCAAAAGCAGCTAAGCCACCCATTCATGCATCTTTTAATCCATTATACCTGCTTTATTGTGTGCAGG
>NC_050512.1:12181555-12185430 GCF_002922805.2 Oryzias melastigma
GACAGATGACCAGTGAAAGCCAAACCTTAAAGAGTTTAGTTGAATATCAGTGAAAAGTCTATTGAATGCCACAGATTTAGCCAAAAAAAATTGTCCCAAAAAGCAGTTTTATGGTTTCATTCAAGTACTTCACATGGAAAAACTTCCTTTAATTTATCTAATGATTAACGTAGACAGAAAACAAAAACAGGTTATTATGGAAACTATCTATTCAGTGTAAGATTAGCATTTAACAATGTAACCTGAATGATGAGACAGGTTTGACTGTTGATGTAGAAATCAATTAGAAAAATAAATAAATAAATACATTCCTGTCTCTTGTTATATGGAGGACAGGTGGGTTTACATCTCTTACTGAGCACCCCGAGGAAGATAGCTAACAAAGACTCTGTGAGAAAAAAAATGATTGTAAGGCAACCTTCATAACAGGGAAAGCTCACTCAAAAATACTGTGTTGTAAGAATTGAGGGAAGTTAAACCCATTTTAGATGTACAAAAGTTTGGCCAAAATTGTGTCAACATCTTTGGAAATTGAAAATAATTTAGTAATTATTTTAACAACTCAAATATTAGCATTGTTTTAAACAAACTTTCCTAATATATACTGTATATTAGTGTCAAAAATATACCTGTATTTGGGCAAGTGCTTAAAACTAATTTGAGAGAATGAAACATTAACCATAAGAAGGAAAGTGCGGCAAAATAATCTAGAAATCAATGGCTGTGTTGAGCAAATTATTTTTTCCCCCAACACCTCGCTTTGCAACATTTGTATATTCCTCTCAGCGAGATAAGATCCACTTTAAATTATTTATCACAAAATCTTACTAATTATTAGTTACATGTTTGCTGCAGTTTAAACAGACACACAGAAAAGTAATACACTCAAACTGAGCTTTCTATATTTAATTTGAGCAGTACAAGAAGATTTGCCATTGCTGTTAACATTGAGTCTGTTAATTGTGATGGTGCGTAGTCACACTTACGACCTTTTTTTTGTTATTTGTTTAGCTTATTTTAATTTTTGCCAATATTGTCATTGCATATAACCCAACTGTACAGCTTATTGCATCAAGAGAGAATTTTCTTCAAATACAATAAAACTTTATTGCAATACCAACTGTAAACAGTAAGGCAATTCTTGATAAATAGTTTTTAGAACATTGCCCACTCTGACATTGTGGGTATTTTGATACTTCAAGGGCAATAATCAATTTTACAATAGATAATACAAAATGAATACAAAAAATGTTTAATTAAACGATTAAAAAAATGTTACATATGCATAATAGGGCCTTTTTGTATATGTTTATATGAATTTAGGTTCTTATTTTATGTAAAATTGCTTGAAACTTAACTTTGTACTAGTCCAAAGTATGCAGAAAAGATTTGCAGATGTGCACCTTTAGGCAACTTTGTAAAATTAAAAACATGTGTTTTTATTTACTTCCACAGAAAAAAAAACAGGATGAGAAGACATGATGCATGACTTTGAGGGATATAAACACTGTTTCAACATCTTTACAGAATACAACATAATATGTTAAGATTGTTTACTTTTCAGTTTAAAACACTAAAAAGATCATTAGTCAAATTTAACATTAATTAATGCATATTTCTGTTATTGTCAATATTTCAATATCAAAATGTTTCTCTTATCATCGTAGTATCCATGTTTTTCTATACAACTTAGGAAATAAAAAAATTAGACAATTTCTAGTTTTGATACAAAAACACAAAACACACCTAAAACATTTACCTATGTGTGCATTAACTCTTATAAACCCTTTAGAATAACTGATTGACTGTACTTGCTTCACTACATGGTGGTTCTTCTCCATCAAGCCGAACATACCAACCTTTCTGTAGGCCAGCATGGTGCCAAAAAAGGGAACTGGTTTAGGACCAGGAATGCCTAATCTCTTAAATGTCCCATAAGGCCAGTACGCATACCTGTAAAAAAAAAAGAAGTAATGACAGACAGACTTTGAGGCATAAACAACTTTTTGCCGAACATGCAATAGTGAAAGCGATAGGTAATGGATAAAAGCATTCCTGTACACTTACACAAGGAGTAGCGTGATAAAAGCCACCAGAAGAGTCCATGTTTCAGCAGAGAAGTAGAAGCAGCTCATCTCTCCTTGCTTTGTTTCTTTTCTCACTGGTTATACAAGCCTTTGTGGTGGTTTAAATCAATACCTGTAGCTGCTAAGTCTAGCGGCACAGATTGATGACGTCAGAGACTGTATGAGGGTTCAAGTTTTTTTAAAAAAAACCCTGCGATGTCAAATCAGTCATTGACAGAGAGGCTGGACTATTGTTGTAACAAACACTTGTTTACCTTAAATTTAACTTTTCCATCTCCCATTAAACATTGTAAATCAAATATTTTCAATCATGAGTTTTTATTAAAACATATTGACTACATGTTAAAGCAGAGACATAGTAATGTTTTTAGTTGCGTGGGTGGTATAATTTACTTTCTTCCTTTACTGCACTGCAGTTAAATAGATTAAAGCTAAGGTAGCAATAAAAGCTTTATTAAACTGTTGGCATCTGCTGGGTCTTTTGGTCAAAGGAGGTGGCCACAATATTATCTTTAAAAGCCTTAAATCTATTTGCTTACATCAGAAAAAATAGAAAGAGACCAGGAAGTTAGTTTAGCTTTAGGTAAAATTACAACTAACAGACTTGCTGTCACGTCACAGGACACTGATAATTTTACAATTAATTTTACAATTAATCCTCATAGAGATCTTCCCATAGTGCTGCAACTAATATAATTCACAATATGTGTTCCGCAGTTGGTACCACAATAAATATTGTGTTTTCCATTTTTAGATGAGAAATAGGGGACTATTTTAAATATTAATGTTGATCGCTACAACGGTCAGGTTTTCTTCCCTCCCAGGTCAAGTTAGCTTTTTGGTGTGTTAACACAGTTTGGGTTGTTCTGCAACAAGATTGCTCCAAATCACTATTAATTGATCATCCGGTTCAGTGAGATGAGTATTTGAAACAGGGGTTGTAAGATCTCTGACCATCTTGAAAAATGTCCTGAAAGTGCTTTAAAAGAGCCCGAATTTGAGAAGGGATACAGTCTAAGCATGTTTGTTAAAAAGGGTGTTCAATTTAGTGACTTTTGTCTATTGTAGGATCATATTATGTCAGATTTTCCCATCACTCATGTTGGCTTACTTTTATCTTCTAAGGTAGGTGAGCAGCCCTAAACATGGATTTAAAGACTCGTCTTTGGTTTAAGGTATGATTTATTGATTTATTCAAGAGAAATGGACTTTTCAGTATAACTGCTGGTAAAATGTGTTCCATCAAGTTGCTTTCTGGAAAAGGCCTCATTGATTTCACAGAACAAAAGTTAAAAAATCAAAAAAGAAAATCAAGACAACACAACAAGAGTAGAGTTTGAGATGTTTTACTTACTCTCTAAACACTTGTTGAAGAGATGGAATACAAAGAACAAAGTCACTTCCTCTAATCTTCATAAAAACATGGATTCTCTAAGGATTGCTGCTGCACCCATGGAGCGTTTGGGATGTTCAGGTCCATATTGTTGATGTACATTTGAACAACCAGTTGACATAATGGTTCCCTGTTTGGTTAATTTTTAGCTTCACATTCACAGTTGTGTGTTAGCAGGTATGCACTTAAGGGTTTCTTTATCTACAAAACAAACATTTTGTACTTACCAGGTTTTAAAATGCAGTCTGGATTATACCCAATATATATATATATATATATATATATAAAGCTTTTGCAATAGAAGTTGTTTATGTACTTGTGTTGCATAATGATTTTTTTCTTGTCAGCCAGCTCAGAATTTTGAGTAGAAAGTAGAATGATGCTTTATCTCTTTA
>NC_050512.1:12185492-12191916 GCF_002922805.2 Oryzias melastigma
AGAAAAAAAACATGTTTTCCTTGTTCTTATTGCCTTGGGAAGATATATATTTTTTTATTCATAATGCGCTCAACCATTTGGTTGACTGGCAGTTAAAGCACAATCCTATATAAACACAACGATGTAAATGAGAATCTCCCTTTAACTAAGATGCAGAGCGAGGCGTGAGCTTCAGTTGAATAGGTCGTTTTGGTGCAATGAAACCCTGGACATCCAACTCAAAGGGGATCTGTTAGAAACACAAGAGAAAAGGAAAACAAATAGATTCAACATTTTCAGAAATCCTACAAGCTTACCCTTTTAAAATCCAAACACAAACTTAAAGTAATAGAGAAAATAATAGTTGTGCATTGCTTACTCACCTCTGTTTCCTTACACACAGAGAAATCATATTTCTGGAGGATCTCCACCACTGCAAGTTTCATCATCACCACAGCAAATCTCATCCCAATGCAGTTCCTTGGTCCTGCCCCAAAGGGCATGTAGGTGTAGGGATCGAACGTGTCTTTGTTCTCCTTGCTGAATCTGATCATCCACAAGTGTTCATATTAGTACATTTGAAAAAAGCAGATTTACCTAAAATTGTCTCATCCATACCTCTCAGGTTTAAATTTCTCAGGTTCAGGCCACAGTTCAGGGTCTCTGTGTAATGGCCATGTGGGAATCATGACAACCATATCTTTAGGAATCACCAGCCCATTAATCTCCACAGTTGCCTTGGCCACACGCTCCAGACGTGGAGCTATGGGGTACAGTCGGAGAGATTCATTGACGACACAGTCCAGGTACTCCATCTCCATCAGTGGTACGTACTGAATGGGAGCCTGCACAGACAAACAAAAAGTTATCAATATGCTATCAGAACAACCTTTAAGATTTTGACCCGCCTAACATGTTTGAACGGATCTTGGAAAGTGAAAAACGAGAGCAAGTAAAAAAAAAAATTAAATATCTTCCTACTGAAATGCTCTCGACTTTCTTTCAAAATCACAGACCTTGTTAGGGAAGGTGGCGTCTATCTCCTTCTGCAGCTTCTTCATGACCTCTGGGTTTGTTGCCAGATTGAAAGCCAAGAACGTCAGAGAGCTGCTGGTGGTTTCATAGCCGGCAAAGATGAATATCATGGACTGAGACAGGATCTCATGATCACTTAAACCTGAAGAGAGCACATCGAAACATTCGATTATCAGTGATGTTAAGTTGAGTAGGAAGGTCATGTGTGTTTTCATTGCCTTTATCCAGCTGGCCGTTCTGGTTGTTCTTCTGGGAGTCGATCATCAGCTGCAGGAAGTCGATTCGACTCTGTGAAGAGATGAGAGCAGAATTTATTTGAAGGAAGTGTTGATGGAAGTAAATGTGACCCATTGTACAGACAGTTGTACCTTTTGCTTGTTGTTCTCATGATTCGACTTAATTTTTCGCAGTGCAGCAAAAAAGAAGTCCATGACCGATGCAGGGAACAAGGAAAACTCAAACTTTTCCAGTATGGGACCAAGGAATGGAAAGAAAGCTAAAAAGAAAATTGATAACATTATGACAACACAAATTAATATATGGTAAAAAAAATAAATCAAGTGAAATGTAAACATTTTAATAACAATTTCTGACAATTATTAGTAACAAAAATCAACAACTTTTTAAAACATTTCATCATTTTTTTAATAAGTTGAAAATTTTAGACAGCAGGCTAAAAACATTATTCCTGATGTTAAACCAGAAAATTTTAGTTAAATAAAAAATATTTTCTGTAATTCTACATTCAGCAGCAACACACACATTCAGGTGATCTCTTCCAGTAAAAGGTCATTGGCAAAGCGCACTTTAGGGTATTTCTGCGTTCAAAACTCTCACATTCATGCATCACTACACACGTTTTGAAGTCAGTTTTTTAAGCTCTTCATGACCAATCAGGGGCTCGGATTTAGTCGTGACATATGGATTATCATAATTTTTAATCCACAGAGGGACCAAACGTTTAAAAGGTGATCATGGAATGGAAATTAATAATTGCTGTTTGTGCCCGGCTGGAATCATATGGCATCAAGTTTTTCATATATCGGAATAGAGTTTGATAGAAAAAACAAGATTTATGAGATTTGCAGGGCTATGGAATTTTGCACCAAGCTTCTTCAAACTGTCAGCATATGTGGTCTAGTGTGAACACCATATGCTAAATGAACGTTCAAAACCTGCGTGAGTGCATTCTTGATTGGCATCACAGACTCTCTGTGTATGTGGCATTAGGTTTATCTTGCCAAACTTCATGCATATAATTGTGGTATTGTAAATAATAAATCTTTTCTAGCTTGAATGATTTGATTTTGACTTTTGAAGCAATATATTTACCAACGGCAAGGAGAAGAGGGTTCAGAAAGTCAAACTTGAGCATCTTTTTGATGTTAGTGACAAAGGGGTCTGAGGGGTTGTTCAGTGAGTCGATGTCCACACTGAAGGCTGTGCTGGTGACCACATCCATGCTGTACGGACCAAAGTACCTAGAAGAAAACAGTGTTTATTGACAACTTTTTCAAAAGCTTGAAATGATTTGTGACTATCTGGAAAAACTAAACTAAAAACGCTCATACTCCTTCAGCTCTAAGGGTTCATCTTTGTCTGCCTTCTTTTTCATGCTGCTGACCAGGTTAGCAGAATGGTGCTTCATGATGTCAAACATCTAAGGCAGAATGAGACAGCAAAAAGGGTTTATTTTATGCAACTCTTGGTATAACAGCAGTGTAACCAAGTACTGCTGCTTTTAGAGGTTTAATAAGTGCTAAATCTTCAATAAAATGATGTCTATAACCACTATAGGTAGTCGGGTTTGGGCATTAAGATAAATGCTGGTTTAAAACAAGTGATGGCCAAAACATTAGGGTACTATTCAGAACCAGAAGCTCTCAAACCTCTTTGAGTCTTCCTGAGGTGAAGGATGGAGACAGAACGCTGCGGATCCTCCTCCACTGATCATCTTCAGCGATAGAGACGGCGTCGTACAGCGGTCCATTTAGACGGAAATTCTGTTGCAATAAAAAAATCAAACAAGCTACTGATCAGGACAAAAAAATGCTGGAATTTAACACCAGTATTTGAGGATTTGTACAGTGAGTACATACTCTGCGGTTGGTGAAAAGAGAGTAACACTCCTTAACCAGAACGGCTTTGATGGTGGCAGGATCTGTGACGCACAGGACAGGCTGACGGCCATCATAAATGCTGGAAGTGAGGAGAGCAGAACACAGAAGGCAAACATGAGCGAGGAAGAGTGACAAACTCATAAAGTTTCTGTATGCAAACTTACCCCCATGTTTTCCCATATTTCTTACGACATTGTTCATCAAAATTGAAGATTCCCTGTTTCACAGAAATGAATGACGTACATCAGAGAAATTCCTCAACCACAAAAATAGAATGATTTTATTTTAATGAGACAAAACAGTCTTGACAATTTATCCTGGACAATATAATATCAACTATAGCCGGCATTTCAATTTATATTTTATACATTATACAGGCTTAGTTTCCTGAATAAAGTAACGTTCGTTTCTTTCTTAAATAGATGTTTTTTCTTTCTGCTGGGTCTGGAAAATGTTCTCCATCCTGTAACTATACCTGCTTTGGCCACACCCACTCACTTCTCAGAAACAACTCAAACTCTCCCTCTATTCCCAGAATTTAGGAAAAATCTGGAGCACTAAAACATTCCCATGCAGAGGAAAAACATACAAACTCAAAGCAAAAACATCATTGTTGAATGTGAGACGACAGTGCTAGCTGCTCTACCTCGAAGCCAAATAGAGCTTTTCATATGTAATTTTGTGTGTTAAGAAAATATTTGAAAGTACCTGAAAAACTGCATTCTATTTTTAGATCCTCTTCATAAAAAATCAATGTGTTGTTTAGATACTTTGTGTATTTACAGCAGGCAGCAGTAAGGGCAAAGCTCCATACACTCACTGGACACTTTATTAGGTACACATGTCCAACTGATTTAAGGCTAATTTCCAATCAGTCAATCACATAGCAGCAACTCATTACATTTAGGCATTTAGACATGGTGAAGAACATCTGCTGCAGTTCAAACCGAGCATCAGAATGGAGAAGAAAAATGACTGAAGTGACTTTGAACGTATCATGGTTGTTGGTAACAGACAAGCTGGTCTAAGTATTTTAGAAACTGATGATCTACTGGGATTTTCACCAACAACGATCTGTAGGGTTAACAGAGATTGGTCCAAAAAAGGAAAAAATATTCAGCAAGCAGCAATTCTGTGGGTGGAAAGGTCTTGTTGATGCCAGAGGACAGTGGCCAGACTGGTTCAGGCTGATAGAAAGGCAGCAACAACTCAACTCAATAACCATCTGATTAGCACCATGGATGTACAGCCAACAAATCTGCAGTAACTGTGTAATGTATCATGTCAACACGGACCAAACTCTCAGAGGAATGTTTCTAGTACTTTGTTGAATCTATGCCACCAAGGATTAAAACAGTTCTGAAGGCAAAAAGTAGGTCCAACCCAGTACTAGTGAGGTGTACCTCACAAAAAAATCCATTGAGAGTATATAAATGAAAGTATTGTTAGGAGAGCAAAGTTTTTGAATAGTCACAGCCATTAGTTTCTTCCTTACATACTCTCTTCTCCTCATCTTGACTAATTATACAAATTGCATTTGATTGTTTTAGAGATAAATAAAAACCATTAATCATAAATCATATGAATATCACAAATGAGTAAATACTACTTCCACTACTACTACTACTATCCTTAATTTCTTTCCATAGTAAATAGTAAATACTTTTAATAATCTACCACCAATTTTAATGTTACATTGATTAATTCCTGACTGTCCTCTTTAAGTCGTCAGTTATATCATAGCTTTTTACTTAGTTTACTAAGTGAAAGTTAGTTATTCTTGAAAAAATTGATGCTATTTTTTGTTGAATTTATTCTTATTAAATTTCCTGTAGGTAAACTTGCAATGATCAACTTGAGATTAAAACAGGACACATGAAAGAAGAGAGTCGAGCCAGAATGACTGTCTCAATCAGCTGATATGAATGGAGTTGTAAAAGCTTGTGTGTTTGTGTTCTGTCTCTGTTGTCTTTTAATCAAATCTGTCATTAATATATCAGGATATCCCCTTGAAATAGTTAATCATTAAAAATGTCTCTAAAGAAAAGATAATTGGTTTCACTCTCTCCTTTCAGCCTCATTATCTAAATATTGTTTCTAAGCTTGAGCGCCAAAAACTGTAAACAATGTTTATCTGATATAGTCATCTAAAGCACTTCTCAGCCTCAAATTAAAATACTTTTCAAGAATGAAATGTTTTTCTTACTGTGGTTTACGTAATACACTTAAGCATACCAACCTTTCTGTAAGCCAGCATGGTGCCAAAAAAGGGAACTGGTTTAGGACCAGGAATTCCTAATCTCTTAAAGGTCCCATAAGGCCAGTACGCATACCTGTTAAAAAGGGAAAGTGAGGCAATACAGCAGTGATCAAAACCTGTTACAGACAAGCAGGTGTAAAAACTCTTGATCTCATATTGATCTGGGACACTTACACAAGCAGCAGTGTAACAAAAGCAACAAGCAGGGTCCATGTTTCAGCAGAGAAGTACAGAAAGTTTCCCATTTCTCCTTCCTTTGTCTCTTGCCTCAGAGGGAGAACAAGCCTCTCTGATGGTCGAACTCGTGACTTGAAGCTTTTATCTGCGGCAGCACAGACCGGTTGAGTAACAGGACTATGTGAGAGTTCAACCAATGAAAAACCTGCAGTCAAATGAGTCACCTACAAAAAAACAGACTTTATTTCCCACCTGTATCAGCTCAAACATTGGCTTAAGTAGATTACAAAAAGGAAATTACACTTTTAGAGATTGTTCGAAACATCACATACAATATGTTTTATAAATATTAATTAAGATCTCAACTATGTGTTGTTTTTTTTTCTGGAAAAAGCTCTTTTCATAGGATACAATGTTTTTTAATTTTGACGATTGTATTGAGGTTAAATTATCATATATTATTTGGAGCATCAGAACATGTGTAAATCTCACTTTTATTGTGTATTTATTTCTCTTTTCAAACTTCTAAGTGTAGCTCTCCTTTCTAAATGGTTTTGGATTATTACATCTTAATACCTATACTTTGTATATTATGTACCTACAGTCAACAAAATAGTAAAGAGTAGCTAATGTTTGCCCGAAAGTACATCTATGATCTAAATGCAAGTGTTGATATGCAGGTGAAAAAATTAATAAATGTACAAAAGGAAAAAAACTGCACTCAAGTAGTGTTAACAAAAAATGTTGATTTTCTTTGGTTTAGGCACAGTTCAAAAGCAAAAGCAGCAATTATACAAAAGACATTGAAATGTGATGTGTTTTAGTAAATATTTCTGGTTGACTAAGAATGACC
>NC_050512.1:12193065-12196158 GCF_002922805.2 Oryzias melastigma
TTCAATGTGTCATTTAGATTCTTTGTGTATTTACAGCAGGCAGCAGTAAGGGCAAAGCTCCATACACTCACTGGACACTTTATTAGGTACACATGTCCAATTGATCTTTAAGGCTAATTTCCAATCAGTCAATCACATAGCACCAATTCAATGCATTCATGTAGACATGGTGAAGAACATCTGCTGCAGTATAAACAAGCATAAGAATGGAGAAGAAAAGTGACTGAAGTGACTTTGGACGTATCATGGTTGTTGGTAGAGACAGGCTGGTCTAAGTATTTTAGAAACTGATGATCTACTGGGAATTTCACCCTCAACAATCTGTAGGGTTAACAGAGATTGGTCTAAAAAAGAGAAAATATTCAGCAAGCAGCAATTCTGAGGTTGGAAATGTCTTGTTGATGCCAGGGGACAGTGGCCAGACTGGTTCAGGCTGATAGAAAGGCAGCAACTCAACTCAATAACCATCTGATTAGCATCATGGATGTACAGCCGACAAATCTGCAGCAACTGTGTGATGCTATCATGTCAACATGGACCTCACAAAAAATCAATTGAGGGAATAAAAATAAAAGTATTGTTGGGAGAGCAGGTTTTGCATAGTCACAGCCATTAGTTTCTTTCTTACATACTCTCTCCTCCTCATCTTGACTAATTATACAAATCGCATTTAATTGTTTTAGAGACAAATAAAAACCATCAATCATAAATCATATGAATATCACAAATGAGTAAATACTACTTCCACTACTACTACTACTATCCTTCATTTATTTCCATAGTAAATAGTAAATACTTTTAATAATCTACCATCTATTTTAATGTCACATTGATTAATTCCTGACATTGTCAGTTATATCATAGCTTTTTACTTAGTTTAATAAGTGAAAATTAGTTATTCTTGCGAAAATTTATGCTATTTTTTGTTGAATTTATTCTTATTAAATTTCATTTGAGGAACCTTGCAACGATCAATTTAAGATTAAAAAAAGAAGTACGAAAGAAGAGAGTCAAGCCAGAATGACTGTCTCTATATCAGCTGATATGAATAGGAGTTGTAAAAGCTTGTGTGTTTGTGTTCTGTCTCTGTTGTTTTTTAATTAAATCTGTCATTAATATATCAGGAAATCCCCTTGAAATAGTTAATCATTAAAATGTCTCTAAAGAACAGATCCTTTGTTTCACTCTTCTCCTTTCAGCCTCATTAACTAAATATTGTTTCTAAGCTTGAACACCAAAAACTGTAATCAAGGTTTATCTGGTATAGTCATCTAAAGCACTTTTCAGCCTCAAATTAAAATACTTTTCAAGAATGAAATGTTTTTCTTACTGTGGTTTACGTAATACAGTTGAGCATACCAACCTTTCTGTAGGCCAGCATGGTGCCAAAAAAGGGAACTGGTTTAGGACCAGGAATTCCTAATCTCTTAAAGGTCCCATAAGGCCAGTACGCATACCTGTTAAAAAGGGACAGTGAGGCAAACCTGTTACAGACAAGCAGTTGTAAAAACTCTTGATCTTATATTGATCTGGGACACTTACACAAGCAGCAGTGTAACAAAAGCAACAAGCAGGGTCCATGTTTCAGCAGAGAAGTACAGAAAGTTTCCCATTTCTCCTTCCTTTGTCTCTTGCCTCAGAGGGAGAACAAGCCTCTCTGATGGTCGAACTCGTGACTTGAAGCTTTTATCTGCGGCAGCACAGACCGGTTGAGTAACAAGACTATGTGAGAGTTCAACCAATGAAAACCTGCAGTCGAATGAGTCACCTACAAAAAAACAGACTTTAGTTCTCACCTGTATCAGCTCAAACATTGACTTAAGTAGATTACAAAAAAGGAAATTACACTTTTAGAGATTGTTCGAAACATCACATACAATATGTTCTATACTTGTAAAAATATTAATTAAGATTGCAACTATGTGTTGTTTTTTTCTAGAAAAAGCTCTTTTCATAGGATCCAATGTCTTTTAATTTTGACAATTGTATTGAGGTTGAATTATCGTATATTATTTGGAGCATCAGAACATGTGTAAATCTCACTTTTATTGTGTATTTGTTTCTCTTTTCAAACTTATAAGTGTAGCTCTCCTTTCTAAATGGTTTTGGATTATTACATCTTAATACCTTTAATATACTTTGTATATTATGTACCTACAGTCAACAAAATAGTAAAGAGTAGCTAATGTTTGCCCGAAAGTACATCTATGACCTAAATGCAAGTGTTGATATGCAGGTGAAAAAATTACTAAATGTACAAAAGGAAAACAACTGCACTCAAGTAGTGTTAACAAAAAAAAATGTTGATTTTCTTTGGTTTAGGCACAGTTCAAAAGCAAAAGCAGCAATTATACAAAAGACCTTGAAATGTGATGTGTTTTAGTAAATATTTCTGGTTGACTAAGAATGACCAGATCATATGACCATGAGGGCTGACCCCAAAAACAGACCTCCAAAATGAGGAAAGCAGAAGAAGTGGCTTTATTGCGTGCGAGCGAGTGTTTTGAGAAGTCAAAGGTCCTTATAGATAGGTGTGGTTGTGTTAATACAATTGCTTTCAAGCACAGATATGGCCACAGAAGTGGACTCAAGCTGTATCACTTTGATTCCATTCAAAATCCAATCATAAATTTTATTACTTTAAGCCTTTTAACCTGGATAAAAAGGACCCTTTTCTCCGAAGAGATGAGTAAAATGTTTACACAGAATCCAGGCAGCACAGCAGCTGCTCTTCTCTTTTCTGCCCTAACACCAAGTTAGCTATAATAATGTATTGAAGACACACAAGTTTGAAACCACGTCTCTGTTTTTTACGAGCTTCATAGTATGTAACTGAGTCTTTATCCTGAATTCAGAACTTTTGTGTTTAATAATACATTTTTTTTTAGTTTTTGAACGGATTAGTCTCGCTGTCAACTTCCTGCCATGTTCATTCTCAGTGTTTCTTCAGTCAACCTGCTTGATGAAGTAAATCACACCAACAACTCACTCAATGCCAAATCATATTAAAGATCATGACGACAGTTTAAAAATTAAATAAACAAATAACCAGTTTCGGTTGAAATATAGTTTCTTCTTTTGCTTACTTTTTTA
>NC_050512.1:12196465-12223485 GCF_002922805.2 Oryzias melastigma
CCCTCATGCAGCATTTAGCACTTCTGTTTAGTGACAGACTGTGCTGAAATGCTGCCCTAACCCTTTTTCAACAGGTCTTATATATAAAATGTATTTATTCATTTTCAAGTAATTGAATTATTTAAAATTCTGTATTTTTGGAACTACATTGTAATTTCCACAACAAAAATATGTCCTTCTAAAAAAAAGTTGTTGAAAGGTTTTTAAAATTAGAATTAAATATCCAAGAAAAAAAAAGGTTAGATTTAACAAGATTAATACAATTTAATTTGAACAAGCTTGTCTTGTCCTTTTTTTTCTTGTGTTGTTGTTGTTGTTGTTGTTGTTGTTTTAACAAAGGCAATGGCTATCTGTCTTATTGTAATGGCTAGAATTTTTTAACATGATTTGTTATCATTATTTTTAGGCCACACAGGATTCTGTTAAATGTGATCTTTGTTCTTCCTTTTAGACCGGACATATTTACCCTTATTATCTACTTCTTATCTATCTGGATCAAAGTGATTGAAGCTAAGAGTTCCTTTTACAATAAAACTTTAGTGGAATGTCACGTTTGTTCACTATATTCACATGCACACCATTGGTAACCAGCAAACACTGAGACACTTAACATTAACATCTTCATATTTGTAATGTAAGAAACCAGAAAACTGTTTATTTTTAAATGATTTATTAAAACTTATTGTACACATGCAATCTCAGATAGGGAACATCTTTTGACCTTTAGAACACTTTTATGCTGGTTCTCTTTGTACAGAAATATTATCTATGATATCATCAGCATGCCGAAATGATGGCAAAAAAAATATTGACAGTAGTGTTTGAAAGAGTGCTGCCACAGAAAGACAACAGTGCAAAAACAAACCCAGAGAAAAATAAACTCAACAATGTTTTACTCCTCATTATATATGAATAAAAGCAATATAACTTTCCTCTGTCTCATTTTCAAGCTGTTATTAAACTGTTTTTGACAAACTTCACACACAATGTGTCATGTATCGTATTTAAAAGATTTATGAATAAGTGTAGTTACAATGGCATCGTTTATATGTATATGTGTATATTTTCCTTTACTTTTAATGTTTTATTTTCCAATCAAATAATGACTAATCATCTTAGGTTTGATATTTCTATGTTTAATGTATATCTCTATTGTTTGCCTTTTAGATATAAATCAATTCTAAATCCCAAAAATAGTTTTTCTTAACCAGAATGGAAAAAAAAAAAAAGTTTTTCTGCTTCCCAGACTCATTTAGTAAAATAACAGGGCTAAGTAGATTCTTCTTCTGACACCAATACAGGAGTTTCTATTTGTTTTGTTGATTGGAATTTAACATATAAACCATAAGATACAAATAAGTTCTCTCTTGATGAGTTTCGTCCCTTTTAATTGGAGACAAACAACATAGATATTATAAGGAAGAGGTAATTCATAGTTTCTAAGATACACAACACAAAATAGAACTAATAATAACATCTCTGTTTATCTATGATGGATTTGCATTATTGCTTTGAGCATTATAAAGTGATATTGTGCCACATGTAATGTTTTTTTATATATTTACATTACCATAAGAATCAAAGTAAGAACTTTAATCTTTTTTGGTTGTTTCTGATTAGGATGTAGAGCGGGGCACCAGCTTCAGATGGATGGCCCGTTTTGGTGCAATGAGACCTTGGATATCCAGTTCGACGGGGATCTGGCATGAATTTTGGAGAAAAAAGACAAAAAAACAGCATTATTTAGCATAGTTAAGCCCTAGTTTTTAGTTAATTGAAAAGCAATTAAAGCTAATATAAAAATATGTGGTCAAGCTTTTTCGTGTAAAACTGTATATGTCTAAAATACATGGACAAGAACAAAATTCATAAAGCTCTGTAACAGTATCTCTGGTTGATTGAAACATCAAAGTAAAAAAAGAGACTATGTGAAGGTAAATGATGTTTTCTCACCTCTGTTTCCTTACACACAGTGAAGCTGTATTTCTGGAGGATCTCCACCAACGCGAGTTTCATAGACACCAGAGCAAATCTCATTCCAATGCAGTTCCTCGGTCCTACCCCAAAGGGCATGTAGGTGTAGGGATCGATTTTCTCTTTGTTCTCCTTGCTGAATCTGATACAAACATCCACAATTAATATGAAGCAGTTCCCTACAGGGAGAGCTCCTGCATCACACTCTCAACAGTCAGAATATATATACATATATAAATCTCTACTCCGTACCTCTCAGGTTTAAATTCCTCAGGTTCAGGCCATATCTCAGGGTCTCTGTGTATTGGCCATGTGGGAATCATGACAGTCATATCTTTAGGAATCAGCAGCCCATTAATCTCCACAGTTGCCTTGGCCACACGCTCCAGACGTGCCGCTATGGGAAACAGTCGGAGAGATTCATTGACGACACAGTCCAGGTACTCCATCTCCATCAGTGGTACGTACTGAATGGGAGCCTGCAGACAGAAATAGCCATGTTTAAAACAGAGTTGCAACTTTTTCATCAATCGTGTCCTTAATGGAAAATGTGAAATGGTGATATAGGCAAGAAATATCTGCAGAAATAATATATGTTTACATTTGGATTGAACTTTTTCTCAATATTGAATTATGAAACATATTATATAAACCAAGATATTTGCCCTGTGGCATTCCTCAGGGTTCAGATTTTGACCCTTATTATAATTTATCCTGGAAAGCTTGGTCAGGGTCATTTTATATGCTGATGATATCCAACTTTATCGTTCGTTTTTCAGAGCTGATATTTTTTGTGTCGTATTAGAAGATCTTTAATGACCAACATCTACTTTTTTGCCCCAGATCATACCATACCCATCAAGCACAACTTAGCATCTCTCAGTTTAAAAAAAAAACTTTAGGTGCTTATGATATTCAATGGACTTTCAAGGTAGATTGTTTGAAAAATGTGTTTTCCCCCTAGAGATGTGTTGAAACTAAAGACCTCTTATATAAAAATGATCTTGAAATAAGGTATCCATGCTTTTAGAAACAAAGAAAGTATACATCCTCAACTATTAGTAACATTTTAAGCTCACACTCCTCAGTTCAATTGTGATCTTTTAAATATTTATACTTAAATCTTCTATTAAACTGAATGTCTACAATTTACCTTTCTGGAAGGTTAAGCTAGTTTTCTCCTTTCATTTGACTAGGTGAAGCCCTAATTATTCAATCATTCCTGTAGTTGATTGGGCTGTTTTAATCATTTTACAGTGATGGTTTACAGTATTTATCTTTTTAATTTCTTTTGTGTGAGCTTGAGTGCATAATTTGACTAGTTTTGTGTTTTGATTCACTTTCCTGAAACGTTTTACTATAGTAAATCAATGTGTGATTATAACCTGTGGAAATAGTTGTAAAGATCACATTTACATATTTACCCTTACAACGGTGTTACACTGACTTCTATTTCAACTTCAAATGATAAATGACATAAAATAGCGAAGTAAAACACTAGATTTATGCAAATTTATGAGCAAAACCCCTAAAGGGTTTACATTAAAAGCATTTTGACTGACCCACAGATTTAAATCTCTTTTCATTCGAAATCACAGACCTTGTTAGGGAAGGTGGCGTCTATCTCCTTCTGCAGCTTCTTCATGACCTCTGGGTTTGTTGCCAGATTGTAAGCCAAGAACGTCAGAGAGCTGCTGGTGGTTTCATAGCCGGCAAAGATGAATATCATGGACTGAGACAGGATCTCATGATCACTTAAACCTGAAGAGAGCACATCGAAACATTAGATTATCAGTGATGTTAAGTTGAGTAGGAAGGTCATGTGTGTTTTCATTGCCTTTATCCAGCTGGCCGTTCTGGTTGTTCTTCTGGGAGTCGATCATCAGCTGCAGGAAATCAATTCGACTCTGAGGGGGAATTAAAGTTTTCAGTAAAACTGCTAAAAGAAACATGTTCCCTCACACACAACATATACAAACATACCTTTTGCTTGTTGTTTTTGTGATCAGACTTAATCTTTTGCAGAGCAGAAAAAAAAAAGTCAAACGCAGATGCAGGAAAAAAGGAGAACTCCATCTTTTCCATTATGGGTCCAAGGAAAGGAAAGAAAGCTGGAAAAAAATGACAAAAAGAAGCAAATATATTTATATCAACCAAAGTAAAGGATTTATATACAGAGACATCAGTGTTCTCTTTCTCTGTCCATTTTAATGTGAATCAGTATTTACCAACTATGAGGAACAGAGGGTTCAGAAAGTCAAACTTGAGCATCTTTTTGATGTTAGTGACGAAGGGGTCTGAGGGGTTGTTCAGTGAGTCGATGTCCACACTGAAGGCTGTGCTGGTGACCACATCCATGCTGTACGGACCAAAGAAGCTTCCAAGAAAACAAATACATCAAGATAAATGTTTTTTCCACTTAAAAACAGATCGATTTTTATGATAATTTTAAAACGCTCATACTCCTTCAGGTCTAAGGGTTCGTCTTTGTCTGCCTTCTTCTTCATGCTGTTGACTAGGTTAGTAGAATGGTGCTTCATGATGCCAAACATCTAAAAGATTAACACAAAAAAGGAAACAACCAATTATCTGATTTTGTTTGTTTATTTAATAGTTTGATATAGGTCTTACTTAAATGTAGTGCAAAGTACAAAATTCTGATAGCATCATAAAAAGCAGTTGCTGTGAGCCTGAGGTTACCAGAAATGGAAGATGTGTCACTTTGACTAATTTGGATTTATTCAATCAATTGTAGCCCAAGAGTTGCAAGTGAAGGAGGTAAATTCTTTCACTACCGTCTTTTTATTCCAGGATTCTGTTCTTCAGGGCTGCAAACAGTCGGCTAGATTGAACTAGATCAAAATCAGAACCTCCCCAAGATTTCTTAAGGAAACTACTTGTTCCCACAAAATATACAGATTAGAACTAGTTCACTCTTACAAGTTTAAGCTACTTTAATTAATATTGGAACATTGTGATAGATTTTGAGTGACTTAAGGAGGTCAAAAGTAGGTTTAATTCTTATAAATAAATGTACTTTAAAGCAATTCTGCTTTTGGTACATGCAGAGGACAGGAAGCTATCAAACCTCTTTGAGTCTTCCTGAGGTGAAGGAAGGAGAGAGGACGCCACGGATCCTCCTCCACTGATCATCTTCAGCATTGAACACAGAGTCATACATCGGCCCGTTCAGATGGAAGTTCTGTTAAAAAAAGATGTTAGACAAACGGCATAATTAAAGACAGCAGAGGCATTTGAGGATTTGTGCAGAGAGTACATACTCTACGGTTGGTGAAAAGAGAGTAACACTCCTTAACCAGAACGGCTTTGATGGTGGCAGGATCTGTGACGCACAGCACAGGCTGACGGCCGTCAAAAATACTGGAAGTGAAGAGAGCAGAAGAGAAGGTCATTTAATGCTTTTTAAGCAAAATACTTATTAAAGATACAAGATCAAATATCTAAACTTACCCCCATGTTTTTCCATATTTCCTATGACATTCTTTATCAAAGTGACAGAATCCCTGGATAAGAAAAATTCAACAGTAGTTTACAATCACATCTCTGTTTGGGAGATAAAACAGAGCCCTAACAGCCATGTATTTTAGTATTATCTTTATTTTGTATGCATAAAATAAAGAATTTCTATCTTTGAGCAAAAAAATATAACTTGTTTGCACTGGATTAAAAACCAGCTGGTACTTTATGAAAAAAACAAGTTCAAGATAAAGGTGTTTGTGTGCACAGGTCAATGTTCAGTTGGCTTTGGCCTAAAGCTGCAGCCTGCAAGAGCAAGTTTATTTATTTTTTATGTATTTTTTATTGCTGTCCGAAAAAGGTAACTGTTTTGCATTGTTTGTGTGTGCGCAAAGAAAAAAATGCAAGTTGTTCACACAAGATAAAATAAGAAACATCTACAGTGGGATCCTTAACCCTCTATAGGTTTTTAAAGTTAATTTTAACGTTAGTTTGACTTTTTTAGGTAGCAGCAATTAACAGCAGCTAAAAAAAGAGTTGAGGGGGGGCTAAAATAAAAAAAGTGGCCAAATTTGAGCCCGTTGACTTCTTCGTATAATTCAAGTCTGCATAGTCCTCTAAACTTAAAACATTTATCAATTTGGGTTGCAAACTACCATTAAAAAATAACTTTTAATAATAAGTTAAATTAAAATGAAAGTCATTTTCTCTGCCATTTTTATTTATCTATGAGTGTAACACTTAAGATTTTGAAAAATTCAAATAACTTGTTTGTTGTTTAAAAAAAATTTAAATTTAAAGCACAAAGTTATCTAAACTAAAAAATAAATCTTCAACTAAGATGAAACTGAGAAAGTGATTGTTTAATATTGGTGCAAGTGATGGTAAAGGTAAATTTAAATTATAGTATATCAAATGATTTGGTTCATGAGATTAAAAAGCAAAAGTCAACTTGTTCTCATTTCATATAGTCTTTTATGTCGGTTTGTTTACAGAGCAAAGGGGCTATTTAACTATTCATTTAAGGGTGGGGATTCAACTTAGTTCGGACTTTGAGTGCTGCACGTGCACTCACAGGTTCTCAACACGTGCACGCTCCTCATCTTCATCATCCTTGTCATCACTTTGGCGGTGGGGACAGTATTTATTTCTGCAGGGTGTGCCTGTGTTAAAAGCTGATCTAAAGGAAGATATATTTTCTGTGGATATTCTCTACAAAAACATATTGATCTCTACTTACTTGAGATAAAAACATAAACTGTGTGGGTGATTAGGGTAGAAAATGATTGGCTTTCTCCAAAACCAGTACTGAGAGTTTGAAGAATCTGTTTGTTTTTTTGTGGTCTTCAACCAGTAAAAAGGAGAACAGTATGTTCCCTTACAAAATAAAAGCATTGACTGTGATTTGAAAAGGAAGTAGATTATGTTTTTAACCCTTTCAACTCTTTTTTTCAAACTTAAATATACATTTATCGATACCAACAATACACATGAGATATTAAATGCTTTTAAAGGACATATTCCAATATATGAACACATGCTTATTTCCTTTAGAGGGTTTTATGTAACCTTTATACCAACCTTTCTGTAAGCCAACATGGTGCCAAAAAAGGGAACTGGTTTAGGACCAGGAATGCCTAATTTTTTAAAGGTGCCATAAGGCCAGTAAGCATACCTGTTAAAAAGAGTTAGAGACAGAGAGAAAGAATTACAGGGCAGGAAAACTTTGCATGAATATGTTAAAAAAAACATATTTTTGACACTTACACAAGCAGCAGTGTGACAAAAGCCACAAGTAGGGTCCATGTTTCAGCAGAGAAGAAGAGAAAGCTTCCCATTTTGCCTCAGAGGTGCTAAAAGGCTCTCTGATGGTGGAACTTGTGCCCTGCAGCTTTTTATCTCCAGCTGTGGAGTATATGATGAAAGGGACTGTGTGAGAGTTCAGCCAATGAACCTGTGCTTGACATAAAAATACCTGATAAACAACAAGACTGCATAAAAACAGCACAGTGTACCTTGTTTCCATGAATGAGGTTGTTTTGGAAAAACTTTTACTGCCTTTTACTGTTTATTCACCAATTCAAGCAGAACTGAAAATAAAAAAATATATATATTTCTGCTTGCTCAAAGTTTAGAATTTAGAAACTGAGCTATTATGTAACAGCTGGAACAGTCAAACTTTAACTATAATACAGCACTTTTCCAACACAAAGTGCTTAACATAAAATCATAATCAAATTTTAAAAACATTAAGCTGATAAAGCATACAATTATTAACTAAAATCATGCAAAGAAGAAATCTGGCTTTGTACCGAGTGGGGAAGCGATATTTTGGGGAACTGTCCACACCAGCGACCTCGTTCACTGAGAGGGGTCATTCACTAAAAAGAATAATATAAATAAAAGTTAAAACCGATATAATTAACCAGATTATTAAATATATTAACGTTACTAGACAGATATAAATCCGTAAAAGTGAATACAAATGAGTAAAATGAGAGCATAAAACAATTAAAATATCAAATAAGTTTCTAAATTTGAACTAAAACTTAGATTAAAAAAGCCTTGAGCCTTCCTCTAAAAACATGAAAAGTCTCTGCAGCCCTGAGGCTCTCTGGGAGCCTGTTCCACAGGGGGGGTCCACCGTAACTAAATGAACCCTCGCTATATGTTTTAGGTCTGACTTTTAGAATAAACAAAACCCCTGTGGCTTCCTTTAAAATCATATCAGATAGATAGGATGACCCAAGAAAACATTTATAAACCAATAAAAGAACTTTAAAATCAATTCTGAATTGCACAGGGAATGTGGATAAATGGGAAAATGGGTATAAAGTGTTCCCACCCTCTGGTCCTGGTGAGTTCTGTGATAGTTGCAGGTTTGCATGCAAAACACAGATCCCAGGAGTGGTTAAATCAGCAAGAGAAATGTTTATTTTTCCCTTTCTTCTCCACAGAAACATAGATTCCATTCTCTTTGTCTCCACTTCCTGTATTCTCCCATTCTGTTCTGTTCTGGTCGCTGAAGTATTTGAGGAATTGCATATTTTGAGTAACAAAACATTTACATACTTGGAGAAAGTTGGCAGGCATAACATAGTGTGTTCTTTCTTTCTTTCTTTTTTTTTAGTAAACCGGGTTTCAAAAATTTCAGAAAAAAAAGTCAAAAAATGTTTTTTCAAAAAAATTCAAAAATATGTTTGTATTTGCTATACTTATTTGAGTGACACACTTTTACTTCTTTAATCCCAGAGTGTCTCATTAGTTGACATAGATGTACATCTTCTGTTATTTTTACACACAAGACATTTTACAGTTATTTATATTACAGGTACTAAAATGCCACAGAATGTGCCTAAAAGTGATGAGTGAATATTGGAAAAGTGATTTAAAAATAAATAAAACAACAACATAATGAAGGCTCCGTAACACAAGATCACAAGAAATCTTTATATTTTCTCTGTATTTCAGATTTTGACCAGTTTGGCTCATGAGCCAGAAGCCCTAATACAGAAGAGTATTACAAACATTTTACAGAGATTATCTAATGCAAACATCTTATTATTATTATTTTTTTGTGAGTTAGCAGCATGTGTGTACTCAGGAGGAACTGAAAACTGTAGTAGTGAGAAAATGCTGCACCCATTTCGCTGAAATGAAGACATTTGACCTGAAGGAACGTCCAGCCACAGCCCTGCTGAGGAGATGTTTGGTGATTTAGTGACATAGTCCAACCCTCAGTGCAGTCAAGCAGGAAGCCACTGAGTCATTCGAGTGTTTTGGTGAATTTAAAAACGGAAAAGGGAATCTTAGCTATCAAATGTTTCAGGTTTACTGCCATGCAAAAAAATAAATAAATAAAAATGGTTTTCCCCTCCTTATGTACAATATGCAAACATCTCTAAATAAAAATGTATAAACATATTCAACTCCATGTACAGTGGAGTAGTGGTTAGCACTCTCGCCTCACTGGTTCAAATCCTGGCAGGGACATTTTAGGAGCTTGTATGTTCTCATTGTGCATGTTTTCTCCAGGCACTCCGGCTTCCTCAGTCCAGAAACATGCCGAGTGTGTGATTGTGTAGCCCTGAAACAGACAGAAGCTGGGTCAGGTAGATGGAAGCAGTGAAACACAAACTTATAAAACTTCTGCTTTAATACTGATCTCCATTTTGAGGACTTGTGATCCCATTAAGGAGGTATGATGGCATTCGGTACTGAATACTATTAATATGAAATTTATTTTAAAAGGGAATAAAAACATTGAAAAATTGAAGAAATGTGAAAAAGGCCAAAACCTTTTAAAAGTAAAGACATAAATACATGAAAGCCTGTATTCATGCTGTAATTCTAAAAAATTAACCACAAATTGATTTCATTGTGTGTTTGCGTGCCTTCACACAGTTTGACGCATCAAATTACACAATCCTTCCTGGTTTAACCATTGTGCAAAAAGTAAATTCTCCAGTTGAAAGAGGGAGTGTATCCTAACACACCTGTGCAGTCATCATGGAGATTAATCAGCATTTTGATACGCCACACCTCCATGATCGACTGTACTGACAAAGAAGAAGGACTCGCTAAAACGGAGACATGAACGATATTTGAGACAAAGAGGCCCTTTGTGACTCCCAACCTCCATCCACCACCAGATTTTAATTGCTTCTTTCATTACAACACCATCATTACATAACACAGCACAAGAAAGGTGGCCGCTTTAACACCTCCATGCTGTGAGAAGAAGCAGCAGATGGTTTGGGGGCAGCAGATGAATCGCAGGGACACTGATGCCGTTTGGATCCTGAAGCTTAGAGGCGATGCAGACTTCTGTACTGAGTGTGGACCTGGACACGTTTTATACTTAAGGATACTTGCTTTGTGCTACTCCTGTTTGTACTACTCCTGGGAAGGATTTACATAATACTTAAGAAGTAAACATGAAGTATATGATATTTATATTTACTCATTGCTATGCATCGCTGCACTAAAATTGTATAAATTATAAATATAATAATAATTGTACACAACTACACATTGTTGTTGCTGAATTGTGTTATTTGGGTCAGTTACTTAAAAATGCTACTATTACTATTTTATAAATGTTCCATTTGCTTAAATCTTCAAGTTCTACATTAAAATCAGATCATTTCAAGCTGATAATCAGGACTTGAGTGTTGACTTTTCACCAGGTTGTTTTTTTTTTTACTCCTACTTTAGTGAATATTTGGACAAGCACTTTTTTACTTGTACTTGAGTAAAATTGTTTGAAGTAATTCTATTTAAGACTTTTTTTTTAATTTAGTACTCAACTCTAAATATTTCTCTATTTGTCTTGTTGGCAGAATTTGATTGATTTTCTTAGCAGCAAATTATCAAAAGTCAAGAGTCTGATGAAAGATTCAGCAGAAGACGTTTTATCCAATCATTTGGAAGTTACATATAATAAATATTTAAATACATTATAGGTTGAACGTTTTTTCTTTCATCTATCCATGCATCAGAATCGGTCTGACTGAGAAGATCTTTCGTCAGATTAGTTTGCCGATAGTGAAAAAAAGTGCCACTACTCTTAGTTTTTTTTTTTTAAGTTATTAAAAACTAGAGATGGACTCAAATTTAACAAATCAATAGAAGTCAAGTTATATTTTTGTTTGACTACTAAATAATTTGTTCAAAATATCACAATAATATATATTTTTTAATTTTGTAACTTTCAGAGCATAGTTCAGTTCGATGTTCCAGTGATCATGGTGTACCTCGACAGCTCGGCTCATCTCAAAGCTACAACTGCTGAAGCATGATATTTTAAATCAGATGAGACTGGTGTAAAGATAAGGGACTGCATCAACCATTACGGAGGGGTTCACCCACCTGAGAGGAGCTGAGCTGCACTGAGACATATTACAGTCAGAAGTTTGTGTTCTGCTGAGAACCAGTGCAAGTGTGCTGTCAGTTCACTCTGCTGACCTGAGGTCTTCAAAATATGTTGCAGTAATGTCAGAAAAAACAGAATATTTGTCTGTGACATGTTTGTTCAGTAAAAAAAGGCAAGAACTTTTGGGTCTTTTGAACATGAAGCAGTAACTTGTTCAGAAAATCCTTTCCAAATTGATCGTGAGAGCCATTCGGCTGAGTTTTATGAGGCTTTGCCAAACGTCTGTGATGTCATTGGCTGATTTCCTGTATGTAGAAGTAAAGCCAGGTCACCCTAAGCACACTGACAACAGAGATCTGGCTCTGCTATTGGAACCAGAGGCTGCAGGAACAAATCAGATTCTAGATCTGTCATTACACACTGATAAATGAGTGACAAAGTGTTAGCGTGCATAAAGGGCACGGAGTGAAATGCTGAGAAGGCTGTTCAAGTCCAATCATGTGACATGTGAGCTGTGTTTACAGGTGTGTTCAATTAGGTGAGAAGGCGCTGGAACTAAAGGAAAGGGAAGGTTCACCCAGAGCTTACATAATGTGTGAAAATCCAAACAGAGCAAGAAAACTTTATTTTTGTACTCAGAAAAATATAAATATTTTTTTATCCCAATGAAAGAAAACCTGTTATTAGTCTGACACATTTAAGTTACAAGTCCTGCAGAGCAAACACAAAGCCCAGGACAACAAAAGTAGTCATATTTGACACAAAGGTTGTGTTTGCTCAGTGCAGCGGCAGAAGGTGCAGCTCCTCCTCACATGGAAGCGTCGGCTCAGAGATAAAACGATGAACGGAAATCTCTTTCCCAGTTTTTGTCTCTTTGCTCTTTCCTTCTGGCTTCCTCTTTTCTCTGTCCTTTCAGTCCCATCTCCGTTCTCTCCCTGCACGGCAGCTTCACGGCATCCTGATCCTTGGCTCGGAAGTGTGTGACTTTGGCTTTTTTCGTCTGTCCGTAACCCAGGCCTTGTTGGTCTCTCTTCAGCACAGTGGGCACTGGCTGCTGAGGCCCCTCCCCCTCTGGTCCCAGGCCTGTGCCTGGTTTCCAGCCACAGCGGAGCATCATCTTGTAGCTGTTGCTGGACGGGGGAAGGCAGTAGTAGGGAGTGGGTGGCGGACGATGCAGGTTGAACTGGTGCAGGGTGGAAGACAGATGTGATGAAGTGCTGCTTCTGTAGTGAGTCGAACACGTAGCGCACCACTGAGGCTGCACGGCACTGTGGGACAGGCAGCAAAGATGTTAGAATTCAGCTCATTCATATTACCAATATTAACCCCTACTTAGTCATTTATTAATATTTAATTTCATATCTTTTTTATATTTTCTTTTAATCTGTTCTTTCTTATGTTAGCCCTAAAAATAAGATCCTTCCAACTGCTGCAAACCACCTAATACTGTTTTTTGTTTAATTTCAATGGCTTTAAAACTTAAATTGATGTCAAAAATATTAATTACATGTAAATATGAAATTAAATACTAAAATGTAGTTATATATCTTACATTCAATGAGCTGTAGGAAAATATTAGGAAAAGCAACATCAACAGACTCATATTTTTCATTTGAATCTGATGACTGTTTTGAAAAGAGGAAAAGGCGCCATCTGGTGGACAGATTAAAAATTGTAGCTGCTCTCATTTCATTAAAAAAAAACCACCAAAACAATAGGCTCTGATTAATGTAAGAAATTATGATTTCCATGTTTTAAAGGTTTGCTGGGATAAATGTGTATGTTAAGTTTAGCTATTTTATAGTTTGTGTGACTACAATGAAAATACAAGTCTTTTTTTTTAAAGAATATTGTGTTGTATCGATTAAACCTTATATTTAATCTCCCAAAACGTATTTTAACCACTCGCTTTTATTGGGTCATAATTAAACTATATTTGAATTTTCTAATATAAAATAATTTTGAAAAGATTTATCTTTTAAAAAGAAACACTTTCCTTTAACTTATGTCTGAAACAAAGTTTCATTATAGGAAGAGTTACAAAAGAATAACTTTATTGTTCATTTAAGGTTATTCTTGGGAGCAGCACAGCTGAATAGTCCAAATTATGAATAGTCCAAATTATTAATGACATGCTACATTACTATTCACTGTAAACTCATTAAATCTGTTGTTATTTACTGTATATTCAACTAAAAAAAGGGGGGAAAGAGATTTTTTTTCCCAAATCTAATTTTTTCCTTTTTAAAAATATATGTTACCTTAAACCATTTTCTTCTGAGCCATTTTTTTTAAATCTAAGAAAAATAGGAAAAAAAAGTAAAAAAAAGAGTATTTAAAGAATTTTAAGTGTTGAATACAAAAAAAACAACCACCTGTACAGGATTTTCCTACGGTTGTTTCAAACATTGATTGATAATAAACTCAGATTAAGGCTGGTTTTGTTGTTATTGAGGTTGTATCAACTGTTCAAGAGTATAAACTAGAACCATCTGAATGATCGTATGTAGAGACTAATCTAACCTGTCATCAGCTGATGATTCTCTCTCTGGACTTCTCCCATTGTTCATCAACTCTTCCAACACTCCTCTGTGTCCAGCTGAGATTACAAGGGAAAAAAGAACAAGTTCATGTTTACAGGGAGACAAATACACTCTGGAGTATCAATTAGATCTATTGAAAATACCTTCTAACGCCAGGTCCTGGGCATCCCTTCCCTGAGTGTCAACCACTCCCACCCAGGCTGCTCCATGTCTGAGCAGCAGCCTCACTGCAGATCTTTGTCCGGACCAGGCTGCACACATCACAGCGGTCCACAGAAATGTATCCTGCAACCACAAATGTCAGTTTTAAAGAGGATCACTTCGAAGAAGGTAAAGAAGAATGAAAACATTAGCATGTTGTACCTGGTAGTTAATGTCAGCTCCCTTTGAGAGCAGGTCTCTGATGCCAGCTGTGTCTCCCTCATGAGCACAACGCAGCAGCCGGAGTCCCTGCAGCTCCTGGGTCCTCTCTGACCCGGACTCCCTGCTCTGGTTGGACTCGGTTTCACCTCCAGTCCCGACAGATTCAGGTGCAGCCTGCTGAACTGCAGCAGCCCTGACTCTCCTCCTCTTTCTGTTCTTCTGTCTCTCGTGGCCATATTCCTTTCTAGCTTTGGTGTTTCTCCTTCCATCTCCATCGGTTCTGATCAGGTCTTCGTAGAAGTGTCGGACTTCTTCCCCGCTGACTTTGGTGCTGATTTTAGAGACAGAGTCTTCAACTTTAACGCTAAAAACATCTTCGTTGCTGGCTCGGGTAAAACCAAAAGCAGCCATTGCACGTCCCTAACCCAAATGTAAACAGATTTAATATTTACACTCTCAAAAAGCTAATTTCCTCTCGACTTTAGATGACGAAACTGCATGTTTAGACTATGCTATTACAGTCGTAAAGTCAAACCGGACCTACACCTTTTCAAAATGAACTTCGTTTTTAAATGTACTTGTTAATAAGCACATGAATTCCTCTGACGACTAAAGAAGACTTGATGATGGCTACAAGCTAAAACGGAAGCTAACCTCTTCTTCAGCTGTCAAATAGCATTAAACAATGATAAATTACCACCAGTATTTTACAAGGCATCAGTTTGATAGCCTTAAAAATAAATATACTTGATGTAAGCGTAAAAGTATATAAATATAAAAACGATACAAAGCAATCGATCTGAAGGTACATGAAATTCCTTTCTTCTGCTAGCTACCACCACTGTAGCATTAAAAGCCACTTCTTTGACTATAAACCATAGACTGTATATGCTATAAACACAAAGTGCTGCCACCTAGTGGACAGGATGTCCCTCTTTTTTTTAAGGAGTTACAATATTTACATAGGAATTGAATAAATTATTCTATTTAAATCATAACTTTTGGAATTTAAAAAATACATTCATAAATGGCATTCCAAAAATATAACTAAATCAATTTTTTTGGGTAAAATAATAATAATAAAAAACTTATTTCACAGAATTAAAGAAATAAAAAAAAGTTTTTTGTTTTTATTTTTACAAGTAATTTGCTCATTTAATTTCTAGTTTTCATTATGATTTACCAAACCCTTAACTGTCTCACTTAGATTTTGTAATTCCCCATGTGAATGTACACAGCAAACAAACAAAAAATTCTTAACTCATCAATGGAAAGAATTACAAACATTTTGCACTTTGTAAAATTATTATTTTTTTAATTAAAAACAAATGTTTGGATTTGAATTTATTAACTAAATATTTATAATGGTTTGAATACAAGATAGTAAAAAAAAAAATGACCAACAAAATTCTGTATTACTATAAGAAAAAACAATCCAGAAAATCGAAAAGTAACTGTTCTGTCATCCTGATTACATTTTTTTAGTAGGTGTAGTAATTTATTTATATTACAGGCCCCCAAACATAATCTATGCATTATAATCACACATCTGCTCTCTTGTGCCCTCATGTAGATACATCATTACCCACAATATTCCCTCAGAAATCAGCACTTCAAACACATTTTCATTTTTTTAAGAATTAAAAAGAAAAGAAAAATAAATTAAGATGTTTTAGTTTCATATGAAGTAATCTAACAGATGTAAAATTGAAGCAAATCATGTAGTTGGAAAGTATTACAGTGAATGTTACATTTTTTGGTACTGAAAATAGCAACACAACTCTTGTAATGTTAGATTATAAAACTAAAGTAAAATGAAATAAAATGACAACTAACACTGATAAAGAGTGAAAAAATAATAATAAACATACACATTTTAAGAGTCTTCTTTGTGTTCTTTGAAGTGATTTAGTCTCCATCAGTGTGGTCATGCCAGTGCGGCCGTTTGTTGGACCAGACCGCGTTAAACTACACCAACAATTCCAGCATGCAAAGCCTATATTTTTACATGACATTTCTGAGTAATGTGACAGTTTTAAAAGAAAACAAACAAAAAAATGACAAACAAAAATGTAGCTGAATTGAACAGTTTGGTGATTTGCTGCATTAAGAAGATTAAACACTGGATTTTCCACTTAGTGATTGCGAAGGTTCTGATCTTTATCATCATGCAAAAATGTATGAAACGTGAAAATACATGCGCACAATTCTAAAAACAATATTTCTGATCCCATACATAGGCAAATGCATACTGCCTGTTTCATAAATGAAAGGTAAATACTTAAATCTAACATTCATCTCTCTATAATGACTAACAAAAGGCATTTCATTGATTTCTGGTTAACAATATTGGCTGTTCTTCATCATTGAAACTTGGATCGCTAAAATGTTCTTAATCTAAGCCTCAGTCAGCACTGTAAAGAGCATTTTTCTGCTTGATTGTTTACAGTTTTTGTGTTCTATCAGGATATAATTCCAACTTCTTGTCGTTTTCGAGTAAAGAATGTCAACGCCTCCTTAAAATCTTTGAATTTTCATGTTTTTTGTAACGAAGCACTTCACTGCATCAGGTTGCTGTGCTGTTTACTGATGTGTCTGTTTCTGTCCCCGGTCTGCGTAAACGTCTGTCCACAGTGGGGACAGGAGTAGGGCCTCTCCCCCGTGTGCGTCCTCATGTGAACGTTCAGCTTGTCCTTGCTGATGAAACGCTTGGAGCAGCAGGTGCAGGCGTAGGGTTTGTCCCCGGTGTGGTAGCGCTGGTGCATCTTCAGCTCCGTCATGCGCCCGTACGTCCTCCCGCACTCGGGACACTCGTAGCTGGGTCGCTGGTCCAAATGCTGGCGGCTGTGCAGGCGCAGGCCGCTTTTGGAGCTGAACTTCTTGAGGCACTGCGAGCACTGGAAGGGCTTCTCCCCCGTGTGGATGTAGGCGTGCAGCTTGAGGCTGGCGGCGGAGGGGAAGCCGTTGCCGCAGATGGAGCACAGGTGAGGCCTCTCGCCGGTGTGGATGCTCATGTGCTTCTCCAGCTTGTTCTTGTTCAGGAAACTCTTGCCGCACACGGGGCAGGTTTGCGGCGGCTCCCCCTCGTGCAGGCTCATGTGTTCGGTCAGCTCCACCAGCGTGGAGAAGGCGTTGTCACAGCGGGTGCAGGAGTAGGGCTTCTGCTTCTTGAACGTTCTGTGTTTGAGGCAGTGCTGCTCCAGATCCTCCTTCTCGACAAAGGACTCGATACAGCAGATGCACTGGTAGGGCCTCTCCTCAGTGTGAGTCCGTAGGTGGTATTTAAAGGCCGTCAACTGCAGGAAAACGTTGTCGCAGTGAGGGCATCTAGACTCACGTCTGCTGTGGACCAATATGTGCCTCTTATAGTGGGAGAGCTTGAGGAAACGCTTCTGGCACAAAGAGCAGAAGTACTGTTCAGCTTTGTGGCCTTGCTCATGCTTCTTCAGAGCGTACTCCACCTTAAACTTCTTGTTGCAGATGCTGCAGGAGTAGGTCTTCTGATGGATGCTCATATGAGCCTCTAGGTCTTCTGCGCTGGTGAAGCTCTCATTGCATTTTGGACATATGCCATTGTTCTCCTTCACATGGTTGTCCAAATGCTTGTTGAGGTCTTCTGGGAAGGCAAAGGTTTTCTGGCAGTCGGGGCACGTGTAGCACTCAGAGGTCACTCCCTTCCGGTGCGTCATGAGATGTCTTTTCAGATGGTACATTCGGCCAAACTCCTTGCCGCAGTCGTTGCAGATGAGGTTGCGATGCGAGGACTCCACCTTCCGGTGCAGCTTGAGATGGTTGACGAGCGAGGTTTCGCCTTTGAACTGCTTATCGCAGGCGAAACACGTCAAGCCCCTGATGGCGTGGGTCTTCCTGTGCACTTTCAAATCCAGCCAGGTGTCGAAACTTTTCCCGCACTTGGAGCAGATGTGCTTACCGTGGCCATGCTGGTTCCTCACGTGTCTGGTCATGTGGTACGACTGGCTGAAGGTCATGTCGCACACCGGGCAGGTGAAGGGTTTCTCTTTAGTGTGCGCCCTCATGTGTCTGGCCAGCTTGTTGGATCCTTTGAAGCGCCGGTTGACACAGATAGGGCAGAAATGTCCATCTCTTTTAGCTTTTGGTGTTGCCTTTTGCTTCATTTGATCTCCAGTTTCAGACTCGGCTTCGGCGTTTTCACTCACGGAGTCAAGAACCTCGGGGTCTGAATCTGAAGACGCATCGTCTTCGTGATCATCAGGTATTTCCTCGGTTTTTACATTAACTTGATCACGACTTTCATCCTCCTCTTGGGAAGACGAGGCGTCGTCGTGCAACTTGACGTGAGCAGAAAACTCCTCAGGGTCGGTGAATTTTTTATTGCACTCCGGACATGACAGAACTTTAGGTTGGTGCGTCTTCTTGTGCTTCTGGAGCTCTACGCAGCTCCCCAGGCTCTCGCCGCAGGTTGGGCAGATGTACTGGGCGCCACCGTGCAGGTTCCTCATGTGTCGGGTCAGGTGGTAGGTCTGGCTGAACGCCTTGCTGCAGACTGGGCAGATGAAGGGCTTCTCCTTTGTGTGGGACCTCATGTGTCTGCCCAGTTTGTGTGCGTTTCTGAAGTGCCTGTTGGGGCATATGGGGCACACGGGGCCTTTCGGCTTCAGAGACGGCAACATAAAGTCGTCATCGTCTTCCTCGTTCTCGCCACCATCTTCTTCGTTCTCGCCGCCGCCTTCTTCGTTCTCGCCGCGGCCTTCTTCGTTCTCGCCGCCGCCTTCTTCGTTCTTGCCGCTGTCTTCCACATCATCACAGTCTTTGCTGGCCTCTTCCTCCTTCACCCTCAGCAGCGGCATTGGAGCTCCATTTTCACCATCAACCGAGTCACTGCCAACCTCGTTGGACACCTCCGGAGAAGGCTCTTCCCCGTCGTTCTCATAATACAGCTTATCGTTGCTGTAGTAGTACTCGTCTTTGCGCATAGGTGGCTTCACCGGGGGCTGAGCTGGACGCGTCTCGGCTTGAACTCGTTGCTCCTCTTTGCGAGGTCGTCCTCTTTTGCGCTTGACTGGAACAGGAGGGTCAAAATCCTCTCCGATGTCCACGCTGACCTCATGGACGTGGTACTGCGGAGACCCTTCCAGGAGCAACTCCGTATCTCGAGCAATAGCCAACGCCGTGGCCAAGGTCAGATCCGCCCTCCTCTTTGTCAGACTCTCCCGGAGTTGTGGGGAGTTTGTTTTATTGATCAGCTGATCCAGGATAACTTTGTGCTTGGATTTTCGATATTTGCAAGGAGTTGCCAGTTCTTCTAACGCGGACACGAACTGATCGACAGTCTCTCCGGGCATCTGGACCCTCTGGTGGAACTTGAGGCGGTGGATCTGAGACGTGTAGCTGGAGTTGAAGTGAGCGGTCAGAGCCGCGATGGCAGTGGCGTACGAGCTCTCATTTCGGATCAGAATTCTGAAGACGCGCTCCCCTTCGGTGCCGAGGCAGTTCTTTAGGAGCACCAGCTTGCTGGAGTCTGGCAGGTCCCTCTCACCCAGCCCCTGCATGTAGCGCTCAAAGGCTTTCAGCCACTTGGGCCAAACCATGACCGGCTGAGCAACAGTGGGCAAAAACGGTGGAGGAGGGGAGAGGATTAGGAGGAGCGGCTCAGGGAGGGGCTCCATGAAGACGTCCTCCTCCATCTTGTACTGCGGTAAAGTCATGCCACACAATCTTTGTTTATGATGTGTCCACAGAGGAGTCCAGTCGGGTCGGACAAACTAACACTACCTTCTTTAGTTTGTCCTCAGATCCCCGATGTTTCAAACCACTGGATCCGCCTTTGAAAACTGTCAAATAAACAAACAAACAAGGTTAGAATCAACATTTTCTTCTGAAACTATTTGGACTTGATTGAGTACAAAAAACATGTTATTCCCTTTGATTCAACATGTGGTTACACAATGGAAAACTTAGCAAAAATAGTAAAAATAAAAAAAGAAAAAAAATGTCTGGAAAACTCTAAACTTTGAACACTTTCATAGATTACTTCTTCTTACTTCTTCTAATCTTGTATGTATTGATTCATGGACCACATATGGAGATGTGCATCTGATCATACGAAAGAAAAAAAAATACACAATTTTAATAATAACTGATATTACAAATCATCAAAACTGACTGGATTTGGAATCTTTTTAAAAGGTATTTGTGAATCTCCACATACTCAGATTTTATTTAGATTCTTTCTATAAAGGTTGCCACACATTTGTCAACATTTTCAGTGCTTTTTAAAGTAAACTCAGAAGGGCTTACAATTACGCCACAGTGTTTTGCATAAAGAAATTGAATATGGGGTAGATAAATCAGACAATCGTTGGTATATTAACATTATTATTGACCCATTGTATTAATCCAGTGAGCTGATATGAGATCAAGTTAATTTTTTTTGTTCAAATGCAGAAGTCATTGTTGCTCCACCCACAGTTCCCTCTCATTGGTTACTCAGACCATAACACGGCTAAGAGCCAATAAGAAGATTAAGATGTATGGAGATCAGATAGATCAAATACAAATGAACTGAAAGGTTTTCAGCTCCGAGAAGTTAAGGGAAAAAGTTGCACGCCAAACGGACTGAAATTGTAATCAGCATCTCAGTTGTTTACATGTGACACCTATTTGTTAATTCCTCACTTTTACCAAAAACCTGTAACAACATGACCTCAGATTATAAATTATTTTGTTGCTGTGATTGTTCTGGTTTCATGAGAGACCACTCAGGTCATGACAAATATGATCCAAACATGACAATGTAGGATTCCCTGTGCTCTTTACAGGGGGCAGCAGCAGGCGGTAGCTTGAGGTTGCTATAGCAACTGAAAAATTTTGCAAAGCAACCCTAAATATATAAAAGCCTAAAGCTGTGTTCACATCAAATGCGATTCAAATGTCAGGAGTACAGGTATTAATTAGCATTGTATAAACATGTTTTCCTGTTACTTTCCTTCTTGGAAATGTAATTTTACATAAAAACGAATTAGCAACTAATTACAATCACCAAGCAACCTCAGCTACTGCTGAGGCCTGAGCTTCTGCAGAGAGAAAATCCTGGAGCCGTCCCTGGCTCTGTAGCCAAAGTTCACATTTAAAAATGTGTCGATATCTTGGTAAAGTAAACAAACGTGGACTTGCAGCTGATAGCCACTGCTGTATGTATACTCCTGTTAGTGTGAATGAATGGATGGGTAGAAGGAGTTTTTTTAAATAGTCTGGGGCGGAGAACAATCAACAATCACAGGACTGAATAAAAACAACAGCATCTCATGTTCCATACTGAGCGGAAATCATCAAATCTGTATTTCACTTTAGCATCAACACAAACCACAAATTCAAAGCAATGGTTATTTGCAGGAAGTCGAGGTGAGACAAACCTCGTACACTATTGTTATATAAACCACAGGAGCTTGTGAAGAATGGAGCTGAATGTTTTATGTGATAACACTTTCTCACAGATGAATCTGAATTATAAGGATCAGATTTAGATCCTAAATTACTTTGTAGAAGTGAATATGTTCCACAGGTTAACAGACACAGAGCCACCATCAGTGTGAATGAGTGAATGGGACTTTAGATGTAGATCAACAAATTATTTTATGTTTTTACCCAGAGATCGCAGGAAATACATGATTTGACTGTAATCCAGGGGAGTCTTTAATGCTACCATTCAAACTTCAGGGTTGAACAATTACTCCACGATCATCATCATGCACTAAAATTAATTCACTTTTTTTTTTCTGAGGTATTTAGCATAACGTACATAGAACGCAGCTAGAAACCTTCACAGGCTTTAAAAACAAACTTGCATCATATAATAATATGTCAATTTTTCAAGAAAATAATTAAAATAATTTTTTTAAAAAGCTCAATCGAGCCAGTTGTGTCTTGTGTTTCAGAAGATGACTGGTATCTTCCACCAAGACGCTTCGTAGGTCTAACAAACTCTGGGTTAGACTGGTAACAAACATTGGGACACCGCCGGGTTGGCAAAGCTGAACAAGTTTATTTTTCTTTTGACACCCAAATGCATTAGCGTCTTAGCACGCAACTATCTTGAGACCATGCTGCAACATCCTGCAACGGCTGGACGCACTAAAGAAACATAGTGGGAGGAAAGGACAACTGGCTTCTATGGCAGCCACAAACATGTAAGTACAACCAGGAAAGTGTTAGAGAAAAACCTCAAAAATAAAAATCTTGAAAAACTACAGGAACAAATTGTACTGATGATGCAACAAATCACTTTCTCCGCGATTTTTGGGTCATGGCTTTGATTTGGTTTGAACTTCAATACATGATTTGTGGTGCAGAGGTAGAGTGGTCAACCTCTGATCGGAAGATTGCAGGTTTGGTTACAACTTTGTCCACCCATATGTCGAAGTGTCAATGGGCAAGACATTAAACCCACCTTGGTCCTGGTGGTTTCAGGCTGGCAACAGCAGAGCCTCCATCCATGTATGAATCTGTGTGAATGGAACTGTGACTTAGACCTTCTAAGTAAGTAGTCAAGAACTATAAAAGTATACACCATTTACTATTAGTGTATTACAAAACAACAACAAAAATAAAGTGTGTCCAAGGCAGAATTTTGTTGTTGGCCGCACATATTTAAAATCTAACTTAAAGTTCCATTAGCTGTCACATTCCGAGATGTGTAAAATGTGTTCTCTGCATTTGATCATCAATGGGGGAGCGGTGAGCTGCAGACTCCACCGCACTCAGGAACCGTTCGATGGTTAAACCCAAACCATAACCATAATCCTAAGCTTGGCTTTTCCTCTAGGTCTGTGCAGCCAAGAAAAAAGTTCATTTCTGAACCCCAAGTATTTAGAAAATTATGTGTGAATACAGTGATTTTTATTTAATACAAGATTAAAAATATAGTCTATATTATTGTCAACAACAGTGTAATGTTGTTACAGTCAGCATACTAATATTTATCAGATCTTTACTGAAGAAGAAAAGCAAATAAACAAGTTAAAAAGGTGAATAAGAGTTTTTCCTCCATCACATCCTTTATCTTCCTGTTCATAAGTGGTGAAGGAGCTAGCCTCAACAGTTTTACACTTAGCTGCTTGGTTATCCCTAAATATGTGAAAAACACTGCGAGGCACACACGTTTTCATGGTTTTTATTAGTTTTTGGGGAAAAGTACAAAGTTATGTGAAATATTTTTGATGCTAGGCTTGCAGCGAAGGCCCCCCCAGAACGTGCTAAAACCGCCCCTGTGATGAATAACCTAAAAACGTCTCTGTACGGCAGATTTAACGACACCGAACATTATTGCATCTTTAGTCTCACATTAAAAGGGTATCACAAATGCACGCGCACAAGAAAGTAAAGATCAAAGGAATAAAAACCACAAGAGGAAAACTCACCAAAAACACAGGGTCACAAGCTGCAACGACACAGGAGGATCCGGCGGGCAGCTGCAGCTCCAAGCTTCGGTCCTCACTATCTCTACATTTAGCTCTATGCCGAGCTGTACGCTTAAATGGTTACAGCGAAAGTTAGAATGTGATATTACGACATTTGATGATAAATTAATGCATTTACAGAAAAATATATTTGTTTATTGTTCTTCTTCCAGACACCGCAGCTGCTCATGAGGTTGTCTTTGTCGCACCACAGCGCCTCCCTGTGGTAAGGAGGGTAAATAACCTGAACCACTGAGGCATGTTGGACAAAGCCAAAACAAACTCCTATTCTGGGCCTTTAACAATATTTAAAATACAGGAGGAAAAATCTATGATGGGTTACTAAATAAATACAAACAATAATGATACAAAAAATAATAAAGGTACATGTTTTAAAGGAATCTAATGGAGTTCAAAGAGGAATTCACTTTTTGCCTTTTTTTGTTGGACTTTTTTTGGGGGGGCAAAAGCTTTGAATTACAGATGGGAAAAATATCTTCTTCTGGTGATATTTAAAATAATGCTCTTATTTTCTGCCTCATGTATCTTGTTTTTTGAAAATATGTTAGCAAAACATGCTCCATTTACATTTCAGTATTTTCTAAATAAAATATGTCAGAAGTTGCATGTTGATCATTGTTTAGTATTACTGGTTGAAAGTTGTTTGTGACTCCTGAAGCTCAAGTTAGAACTCTGTTTTAAACATTTATGTAATAGAATGAGTCCTTCAAAATCCCCATTTATGTTTCTTGATTTTTTTCTTTGTTTTTTTTTTTTTTTTGGCAAAGAAATCCAGAGGTGGCAGAAACCCTTTATAATGCTGTAAGCATAGTGATGCTGGTAACAAATCAATCAAATATATATAGTTAATGCAAAAATACACGCTCAGAGTACAAATCACACCACACAGATATACAACAATAATTTATTCACACTCTATGGGGCCAAAACAGGCGTGACAGAAGGAGGAAAGCATCTGGCTGCATGAAGACCCTTCAAATCATACATGAAGAAAACACATATGAGTGTCATCTCTGGCCAAAGAGAAGTTCAATATACACAAGTGTCAGTCTTGTTTGTGAAGGAGGAGTACCACCATCATTTTTGATTAGAAGTATACTGGACAAAAATAATACTTTGTAAACTCCTTCAACTTTGTACCAGCAATTCTAACAGGAACTTTGTGATTGTTGCTTATTTTTTAAGACAAATTTCATCAAAATATTCCTCTCATTTTCGACTCAAAGTAAACGTTCTTCAGAGCATTTTGGAATACAAAAACATAACTGAACTACGAACAGAACAGGAACTTAAAGGAGGTTTTGCTGTACAAAATCCAGTTTCAAAATATAAACACACACGATGGCACACGTTGCTTTTGCGATGAACAACACGGACAGAGGAGGAGGCGTCAAAGGTGAAACAGAGCCATTTTACACGCATGCAAGTGCTCACACGTGTCACACTCAGACCTGTAAAAAAGAGTGAACAGACTAAAGGTAATGGTTGGGGGTTTTGGCTCAGTGCAAGCATTATGGCTTGGAAGGCTGCGGTAAAAGGACAACAGGCAGTAAACAGTAAAAAAACACACTTTCAGTATTTTCCAATCCAAACATCGCACATTGCTCTCAGACCATTCGTCACGTGAGGATGAGAAAGTCCTGAAGAACATCTGCTCACACTCACTCTGTCCGTTTCAAGTTTAAAAATGGTGATTGTTTCTGTTCTTCTCGGGGTGGGGGATCTTTGCTAGCCGACAGCTTGGAGTTCTGTGCATGAAGCAGCCTGTCAGCAAAAGCTGCTCCTCTCTGCGCCACCTGCAGATGAGCTCCTGTCTCTCAGTAGGAGGGGGGGCTGAAATGACCCATTAGGGAGCACAGCTGTAGATGTGTGCACTTAAGTGTACATTGGGGAAGCTAAGGAGGAGTTTTGTGCAGAAATCCCAGCTTCCTTTGGCTCCAGTGTAAACTGGAAATGGATGGACGTGGTCGTTGCTCCCGGTTCTTGCTGCAGAGTCTCTGCGGCGGTGTGGGCATCATGTGGGACATGCCAGTGAGAATGTGTGGCAAACAAGAACAGCGTGTGAACGGTGACACAGAGGCTTAGAACACTGAAAGAACACACACGTTCTGGACTGGTTCTTCATGAACGAGGGGAGAGGGGAACTTTAGTTCTCTGCGGCATCACTGGCTGTTCTGTTAGAAGTTCTGAAGTCCAGATCTCCACAGTCGCCCCCCTCGCCTCCTTCCATGTGTATGTGCGCGTATTACTTTGTGCAGATTTTTATCTCAAGAGTCAAACAAAGGAGGAGAATCCCGTCACAGGCGTGCGGGACCCTGGCGGGTTGGTGTTGGGGTTGACGTGCGTGTGAGCGGGCTGCCCTGTGGGCGTGTACGCTCCACCTGTGCTGTGCTGGGTCACAACGGTCTGGTAGTAGGGCTCAGTGTCTGCAGTGGCGCACTCCTCGTAGCCGAAAGAGGAGCCGATCCCCTTCAGACCTTTGGGCTGCCGCTTCCAGGAGTTGTAGTAGGTGGGGTCGCTCATGTAGTGGTTCACAAAGGAGTGCTTTGGCTGCTCGTCCTCATAGTCGCTGTCTGTTAACTGCACACATAAAGGACTCGGTTAGAGAACCACGACTTTCTACTACGATAGATTTGCTAATACATCACCATATGTATTCTTTTTTTAACCAGTAGATCTTTTAGGATAATTTGAGAATCGATTTTATTTATCTATACATGTGAAACCCCTCACTAAAACCACTAAGAACACAGAATGTTCATATAAATATACCAAATAATTATAATGAAGTAAAATAAAACCAAAATTAATTACTAAAAACAGAGAACCCCCTAACTTTATCTTTCATTTTATTAATTCAACTTCATCTACATAAAGATGAGGTCTTGCAGTGTGATTTGGGTGTCGTAGGTATAGGATAGTCATGTCTGCACTTCACTAAGACTACTGTCTAAAGTTGGAGCACAATAGAAGGTCTTCATGTAAACATTTGTCCTTGTTACCTTTTAAAATACAATATTTAGTGTGTTTTTAAGTATGGTTGGGTTGTCTCAGATCATTTGAATGGAGTCCTCTGTGTTTTTTTTTGTTCTGCGTCCTTATGTCACATGAGATTTTGGTATTGAAATATCTCAAAAACGCTTTAATTGTCATTGTGGATGTCTCTAACACATCTCAAAACAGGTTCAAAATGTTCTCAAGTTTGTTTCCTTGAGTCAAAATACTTAGAAAATAAGACACATTTTTCAGAAACTTTCACAAAATATCTAAGAGAACCTGAGAAGACTGAGCTACATTTCAGGCGATTCAGAGAGGGCTGTTGCTAATTCT
>NC_050512.1:12224039-12261214 GCF_002922805.2 Oryzias melastigma
GCGCTCTGTGTTTTTTTTGTTCTGCGTCCTTATGTCACATGAGATTTTGGTATTGAAATATCTCAAAAATGCTTTAATTGTCATTGTGGATGTATCTAACACATCTCAAGTTTGTTTCCTTGAGTCAAAATACTCAGAAAATAAGACACATTTTTCAGAAGCTTTCACAAAATATCTAAGTGAACCTGAGAAGACTGAGCTAAATTTCAGGCGATTCAGAGAGAGCTGTTGCTAATTCTCAAACTATTCATTTTGGCGTGTGAGTTCCTTTAATCTCTTCAGACATTATAATTATAAATGACCACAGTAGTGACTATGTGTGCAGAGGGTTAGCTCAAATATTAGCTTAGATCTTAAGAGGTTAATCCACTGAGACTGTAGCCACAGATCTCTCAGACATTTGGTTAGAGATCAGAGTTGATGATGTTGGCTAAATAGGCTGTTGGAGTTAAAACACAGAATAAAGACTAACTGATCTCACTTTCACACTTTGGCAAAGACAGCAGCAGAACAGAGCCTGAACAGACTGTTGCCCCCCCTCCCCTGACTGATAGAGCCATACCTCTGACTCAGAGGCCTCGGTGGGCTTCTCTGTGAGCGTGGTGCTCTCTGTGAGCACAGCCCCATTATAGTTGTTACAGATGTCCTCATCAGAGTAGTGAAGGCCTCCTGGACTGGGCCTGGGAGGAGACCTGGGATCAAATTCAGACAGAGAGTCTGTCATCTGCCGGAAAAGGGTGAATGTGAGAAGCTGGACGCAGCCGGAGCTCACCTGGTCCCGTTCTTTTTCAGGAAGGAGTTCTTGGTGTTAAGCGTCCTGCTGTTCAGCTCCAGAGCAGCGAAGCCCCCGTTGTCGAGTGTGACCGATTCCTCTCCTGCTGTTATGTGTTTACCTGCAGAGAAAAACAACACTTACACATTTGTTGCTGCTGCACACGTCTTCATATTTTTAGCTTCTTCCATTTACTCCCTCTACGATCATCTTTTCAATTGGTCTTTTATTAGGATTATGCTGTTTTAGCCAAAATGTATAAACTGTGTCGTTTTCTACAACAGTTTCTGCAGAGATAATTTGAAATTAACTGGTGCAGAGCAACCCCGCCCCCCTTCCATTACCAAGAACTCTCTGTTTGCATTCTCTTTTGCTAGCTTACAGCCCCTCACACGCCAAACTAACATTTCTGGTGCAGCAAAGATGGCGAGGAATATTGGATCAATCCATCTGCACACCAGCTCAGAAGAGGAAAACAAAGACGTACATGGATTTATATGTCTTCAAGAGGATGCATCAGAATGGAGTCGAGCAGGGAGCCTGTGCCCTGCCCAGAGTAAATTTCTACTTCATCAAAAAGCTCTTTCTCTAACAGTATTTTAACATCTGCTCCTGCTTTACAACGAGAAATCTAATGTTAAGCTTCATTTACTTATTATATGTGTCCTCCATCATCAGAAAAACACCACAAGAACATGTTAAATACACCAAAAAAACAATTTTCATTAAGATTTTAAACCAAAGAATAGGATATTTTGATGTACTAATTGTTTCTATGTCTACAATGTTTCTGCACACTGCAAACATCCAAATTTACAACAAACATACACTACAAATGTATAACTCTAGCTGAATGCTCGATCTTTACCACAATGTGCAGCTTTTTACTGAGTGTTTCCTTGTTTCCTTGCTGCTCTGTGTTCACACATTTCCATCTTTTGCACCTTTATTGGCTGAAGCTCTACATCTCACCACACAACACGGTCCCCCTTTTGTCCTCCAGCAGCCTTGGGAATCAGTTCAAACAAAGCAATTTGCCTTCAGTCTGAATCACAGACAAACTCTTTAAACAAATGTTGAGTGTTGTTCAGCATACTGCGGTCTGGGTCTACACGCTCCAACGCTAAAACATGACCTGCTATTTAAAAGGAGTGGATGAGGGCAATGATGGCATATTTTAACCAAACACTTATCCACCGCTAACAATGAAAACATCATAACCAAAGAGAATATTAGAGGTACTTCGATGGAGCGCATTTAATCAGGTTAATGGTTGGCTTTTCATTGAAACTGAACACAAATCCCTAATGTAAACACTTCAATCAGATCAGACCAATCCAAATCAGCTCAGTCACATTTTAATCAGATAAAGGACAGTGGTGTCAGCCTTTTTACAACCCAATCAACCAGGACATGTAATCATGTTTACACTCAGCCTGATTGTTTGGATGAGAACAAAATGAGTGTGTTCATACTTGAACCTTGTGAGGACCTGGTGAGTTTGTACCGAATATGATGACAGCAGCAGTAAAACAGAACAGTCGGAGGGCTTTGTAGAGACAGCTGAAACTACAGATGATGTTCAGTGACAGAGCTTCGCTCCTGATCTGTAAAATCCACAGAGAGGAACTGTCTCCCAGCAGTCAATGTGTCAGACTTTCAAACATAGACTCTGCTCAGCAGCTGGAAGGAGCACAAAGCGAGGAGGACCGGTAAAGTCAGCCTTCATTTGCCTGTCTGTGGACGGCTGAAGGAGGCAGAGGAGGTTTTTGTGGGATTGCAGGACACTGTTAGTCTTTATTCTGCTGACAAGAATCATTACTGGTTTACACCCCCTCCCCTGACAAACATTTTCTTTATTAGAAAGGAGTCAGGTTTCTAAGTGTCAAAAATATTTAGTTTTAAATACGTTTTTGCACAGAACCACAAAAATAATTCGACCTTTTAGAGTCCATTCTGCTGTTCACATTGTAAACTTTGGATTAAAAAGTATTCACATAATTTGGTGTCACATTATTTCCACATACTTCAAACATTTATTAACACAATATGAGCTGCATCAAACCAAACTCATGTTTATGTTAACATTGATTTAATTTAAGGAGTTTGAATTAGTTTAAAATATATTTCAGAAAGTATGTGTATGTCTATCTTAGTTATAATGTCTTTTCAGGCTGGAAAAGTCTGTTGGTCCGGATCGAGTCCTGAGCCTTGAGTTTGGTTAGTATTCAGACTGAGTTATTGAGATTATTTACTAAATCTGTTTATGCTGTAAAATGAATATTCTCTTGATTCAGATCAATCAACAGGTGAGAGGGTTACATCTCGCCTGAGTCCGTCTGCTGGTAACAAACTGCATTCATTGGGGAATTTTCCAATATTCTTTAAAGGGTTTGCAGACGTTCCACGTCTCCTTGCTGCAGAGGGTTGATCTGTGGTTGGTAGGATGAAGTTTTTTAAACGTTTATTATCCTCAAGAGGTCACTGCTGGCTTTCTCCAACCCACTTTAAACTGTTAAATTTACTTTTCAAGAGCCAGACAATAATAGAAGTTTAGTGAGGGGCTGACAAACTATAAGACTTGATTATTATTGATTGGAAATAAAACATATATCCAGATCAGTGAGTGTTGTTTTTATGAAACTTGTTTGTGAGTTTTTTTTCCAAACTGTGTTTGGGGGAGGGGGGGTACCAAAGTCCTGCAACGAGAATAAAAATACACAAAAGAAGTACAAACCTGAGCCACAGGCTTTGTACTTGCTGCTGTGTCCATGCAGCAGCAGAGTGAAGACCAGGACCAGAATGAGGATTAGCCCCACCAGAGCCATGACCAGCAGAAACCACCACTCCTCATAAAAAGGACGCTCTGACAGAGCTGGATACGGAGACAAAGAGGGGTTATTACATCACAAGATATGAAGTTGTTTGTTAATTTAGTGTTTTGATTCATTTTATCCTTTATAATAGTTCACATTAATCAGACTTTTCAGTCAGGTTCTATCTGTCTGCACAGTAGACCCAACTGCAGTGTCACATCTGTGACTGCAGAGGGCAGCACAAGCACATGATCTCTCTACAATCAGATTCTGGAATCAAAAGTGTAAAAGTGAGCGTGGCCGTCAGCCTCATGGGCGTGCGTGAGTGTGCACGTTTGCTATTTACCTGCGAGAGCAGCAGAGGGCGTACTCGGCTGTCCGTAGCCAAAGCGATTAAGAGCAATAACTCGAAACTCGTAGCTAATCCCTGACCTCAGGCGCTCCAGCGGCACGGAGGCAGACCTGCTGCTCTGAGGAAGATGTCTGATGAAGGAGTCCCACACTCCCTCGTCTGCAGACAGAGGTGTGATGAACACAGGGAGACAGAGCACCATTGAAGAATTAGTGGCTTTTAAATGCGAGTAAAGAGAATTAGAAGTTGTCACATAACATCGGAGATGACAAGGATGATGATGACACTGCGGTGATTACAGTGATCACTGCTATCGCTATTAATAAAAAGGGTATTGTTGGCAGTTGTTTAATTATATCCTGGTCTACAATTGCTCTCCTGCAGGGTGCTTAAACAATTTCCCACAGACACATCCTTCCCGTGTTACACGTCTTGTAATTTTTATTAGAAAATTGCGGCTGCCTTGATTTGCTCAGCAGGTCTTAATGAATCTAAAGAGACCTTCAGGAATGTTCAGTTCAAGCTAGTAAAGGATTTAGAGCTTATAATAAAGAGGTGAGTGCCTTATCAGTTCTGCGTAGGCTGTTTGTGGAGCACCAGAGCTCACCTGAGGAACGAGCCTCAATCACGTATCCAGTCACAGGAGCGGCGCCGTTATCACCCTCTGACCAGTGGAGGGTGAGGGCAGAGGACGTCTTAGTGATGGAAACCTCCACAGGCGACCCGGGGGAGCCTTTAGTGTCAGAAAGAGGAATTCACGCTTGATTTTGAGCAATGATTCACATTTTCCTGTGAGGCTGCTCTAAAGGAGAAACTGAACCTTTCAGAAAAATATGAGAATTTGCTCCAATTAAAAAAATAAGATGTTACTCTTTTTATATTATTTAAAGGGAGGGAGGTGAGTTATGTGAAAGTCTGTAGCATTTATCAGACATCCAGCCGCTTATTGATACCTTAAGCAATCAGGAAGGAGCAGAAATATAGCTCACTTCATTAAATATAAATGCCGGCTCAATTCAAATTTAATAATATGTAGAGGCTGTTCAGTCCAGCTAACCATGATGGGAAATGAGGGCCATCTATTCTGCCCCACTGAACAGCTAAAACACTGTGTCAAACAGCAGCTCCCAACAGCTTCCTCAGGTTTCAAAGGTGGAATATTTGTCGGGTGTTAGTAGCTGCATGAGCTGATGCCGTCAGTCTGCTTACATAAAGTGCTCTTTCAACTGTGAGGGTTAATCAGAGGGTTTTATCGCCGCGTGCTGCAGTGGGAGGATCAGCATGTGGGATAAAGATTCACTTAATGCTCTCTGGGAAATTTTGCAAAGATGTGAACATTTGATTGATGAAGTGGTGTAGTTAAACCATGCTAGTGTAACTGTACTAACTTAGTGGGAAAACTGAAGCAGTTTTTGTTTGTTTTTTACAATCTATGTGTTTTTGACTGAAAATCCTTTCTTAGATGTTTGACACCAGCTTTAGATAAAAAGCTAAATAAGAATTACTTTTCTTACAAACTATTGTTTATTTATCACCAAAAAAAATCTAGATAAGCAGTAGAAGTAATCAGTATATCTTCAGGTTTTTGCTACTTTTAAAACAATTTCTTTGGATTTCAGGGTAATGATCTCATGTACCTTTCACAGGCTGAGCGCTGATGTTTGCTCGTACTGGAGGCCCATGGCTGATTGTGAGAGCCTGAACGCTGAACGTGTATGTTGCTCCTTTGATCAAATCCCGAACCTTCAGCCATCGTTGCCAGCTGCCTTTCACATCCACCGTCACCACTTTACTCACTCCTTTTTGAGGTCAAATTAGGAAAAGTTAGTGTAGAATGGCATCATAGAATGGCATCGTTCTACATTAGTGTGTGCAGACCTTGCACAGGCGCAGTGGGCTGATACATGACCCGATAGCCCTCCACTTGTCCATTAGGGGTGAGCGGGGGCCCCCAGGACACGTTGACACTTCCTCCTGTCACTTCAGAGAAGGACAGGAAGCTCGGTTGGCTGGGAGCTGCAGACACAAAGGACGGCAGATAAGGAGGAGATCAGAGGATCAGGAAGACTTTGATTTTGCTGTTTATTAGACTGGTATGAGGAGATTAAAATGCTGTGGCTTCCTACCAGACTGCCGGGTCCGAGCCCCACGGGGGTCGCTCGGCGGTCCGTCTCCAGCGGTGTTGAAGGCGGTCAGGGTAACCAGATAAGGTGTGTAGCTGGTCAGGTTGTGGAGGTGCACACGGGTTTCTGGGACAAAAATCACTTTCACTTTTTCAGTCTGGTTCTGCTTGTCTCTCTCCCAGTAGTGAACCTGCGATCGGAAACAACAACATCCATTTAAATGTTTGCTCCTGCCTAACATCACTAAAGTCATGTCTGTTCTAAATCTTTTGATAATGTAGTAAAAAACAATATTTTGACAGTTTAAAAAAGTAAAATAAAAAAAATGTGAGTGATGAGACACTAAACTTTTGAGTCTCAATATAGCCCCAAGCTAATAGATCTAGCATGGTAGAAGTATTTCCAATAAAGATCTATTATTTCTTTGAAAATTGGCCAAGTCCATTTATGAAAACCTTAAAAACCCTCAAGGAGACAGAAAGACTTGGGAATCAAACCAGAGCAGGACAGCTTCTAAACAGCATTCAGGGTGTTTTTGTGACAGACTGAACTGTTCTGCTTCCTCCATTTTCACCTTCCTGCATCTTCATCATCACTTCATTAAAGCTAGTCTTCATATCTACTATTCACTGGATTTATTTTGTTCATGTTCTTTGTCAGGCTGGACACTTTTCTCTCCAGGGACAGTATCGTGAGATGGATAAAAAAAAAATAAAAAATAAAAAAAAAATAAAAAAATGGAATAACAAAATCTATCTCACTGGTTATGTGAAATATTACTCATTTTAGATTTAAATGTCTCTATTTCTCCTGTTGGAACAGATATAAAGAAGAGCTAAGATGTTATGCTTAAAAATCACTGAAGAGAAAAGAAATAATTCAGTTCCCACTGTAAAAGAATTAGTATAGGGCTAAACATTGGGTGGAATAATTCCTTTTTACATACTTTTTGTTTTGTAATATCAAAATCAAAAATAGAAAAGAAAGAAACTTCTGAGGATATCTTTGGCCACAAAGTGTCTCTAAAGCATTTTACTGAACTTCCAGCGACACAATGCTGTAGGGATGCAACACAATTTCTTCAAAGACTTTCTTCCTCATGACGGTTGTGTTGCTTAAGCACCTTAAATAGGTCTGTAGCTTTAGTCGAGAGCCATTTGCAGGCTTTTTGCTCACCTAATGTGAGCTAGAATTAAGTTTACAGCGTTTTGCATGGAATTAAAAGCTCTTTGACCTCCAGTTATTCTTCCTCCATTTTACTTTTATGACCTAAAATAATCACAGTGTTTTATGTGATCATAACGGGTATGAGGAGGACCTGGGAGTGCAACAGAATTATTATTTAGATAATTTACAAAGGTATTTAAAGACTGAATTAGCCATCCATTGTACTGCAATAAAAAGCCGTTAAATTAGCCTAAATGAAAGTAATCAGACAATAAAATCTGGAGGATTAAAAGCATCTTCCTTAAAGCTAGATGTCTCACTGCATCCACTCCTGACTTGTAAAGACGTGCTGACGTGAAAATGAATCAATAATCCGTATCATGACCAATAACTTTTATGACAATGCCCAGTAATGAAGATTGGCAGATGTGTGTAACATGAAGCAGAATAAATGATACCTGATTATTTTCAACTGCATAAGGCTTCGTAGGCTCAAGCTTATTGTGTGTAAACTACTATTTGATCAACAATGGTGATTAAAGCTGCTCTGCTACGAACCAGAGCATTTCTGTTCAGTACTGGATGAATAATTGGATGAAATATAGTCTTTTCATGTTTTCCTCCCCGCAACATGCATATTTCATAACTGCCACAGAAAAATCAAGATTAATCAGAAGCAAGATTGAGAAAAAGTTCTAGAGAAAAAGATTTAAGGGATAAGTCTGCCTCCTCCAACGTGTGAGCCGAAACGTTTCAACAGAACAAACCCAGAAGTCGGATAACGCAGAGCAGCTCTGGTATAGACCTTTGCGATGCGGCACGCTGACATTTTCTGTAACAAGTTTTGAACAACAATCAACCACCCGTGTTTCTAATCATTCTGCACATGGCATCTCAGCTAATCTGTAATCAGACGGTGACACTGTAGCCTTTCTGTGTGTATGTGTGTTTGAGGGGGGTGCTGATCTAGCCATGATTTTCTCTATATGCCTCTTTTTCTTTGCGACAGTGGTGGGTCCTTAAGACGGACACGGTGCAAAGCTGTGCTTTTAGTGACGCCTCGTGCATTCAGACGGTTGAATAAAGATGGTTCAGGGACAAAACGGCATTACTTTTTAAATGCTCCCGATTAGCCGCTTTATGGCGCCATCTAAAGCTGGAGAGGCATGTGTTTGTGCTTCCTGCCACACAAACTGTGGGCAGTTTGATTTGAAAAGTGGCCAAGACTTGCACAAAGGGCTCCATTTTGTTATTATTCTGAACAGACAGCAGTATAGAGCCCATAAGCTAAATTTACTGCTTTCAAAGCTGAAAGCTGCAACTTCTGAGTCACACTTGAGGGCAGCATTATACCAGGCCTGTCCTTCCACAAGCTCTTACTATAATGAGATACACAATAACTCAGCCATAACATCGGTTTAAGAGCATAATATATTACCTTCTGTATACACAGGGTATATCCATTTAAATATTCTATTCTAGAAAACAGGCAATATCTCCTCTGCTACTTTAGGTGCATAGCTTTGTAAAAAATATATAAAAAAGTAAATTGCTGTTGTCTCAGATTGAGAAGCTCAGGGTTACTCTAAAGACAAGCACCATAGATGAAGATGATTAGCACCTCCCCTTTTTTCTTTTCTCTTCTGGGTGAGATAAGATTGCAGACCTTCTTCTCATAAAATACTCTGCATGTTTGCACAACGGGAGGGATTTTATCGTTCTACACCTTTGTCTGAGTGGATTTTTGCTCAACAGGCATGGCTGCACGCTACCTGCCAGCTCTCACCTTTTCTGTTTGTGCGATGCGACAGTTTGCTTGAACCCTCCCCTTATCTGTCCATCTCGGTTTAGACGAACGCTCTCCATCGTCTGCTCCAATATAGATTCTAAAGGGATCGCTCCTGTGTCTTTCCTCTGCAAATATTACATTCCTTTCTTTGCTCTCGGATCCCCTCTTCTACTTTTGCCCCAATCGATGTGTCCAAAGCAGGACGTATAACCTTGTGTTTGAAGAACAGAGTGACAGGAGAACCAGGAGGCAGAGACGGCAAAAGAAGTGATATTGAAACCATTAAAGGATATTCAAATTCCTCTGTTAAATTATTTCTTTCTCTCATGTCTATAGCACACTTGAGGGCCCAGAGGAGCCAAATGATGTCAAGAGGAAATCCTTTAAGTGAAAAATCCAGAAACGTGCTTCTTTAGCAGATCTAGAGAGCACAAGTGGTTTTGTTTTTTAATGAGGAGTTCTGGCGAGTCCAGGCAGACAGCAATATGTATTCCACGTGTGTGTCTGCTTGTTTTTCTGAGAGTCACCTTATATCCTTGGATGAGTCCATTCTGGGTCTCAGGGGGGGGCATGTCCCAAGTCACTTCCAGGCTGGTGGGAGACACCGCTGACACTTTGATAGACTGAGGCGCCACCGATGGAGCTGCGGCGAGCAAGAGTTTTCGGTTAGCACGAGTCTGTGTGCAGCTGCATATTAAAGAGGCGGAATTACAGAAAAATGCGTTCAACCCTTCCAATTAGAAAAGGGCCTCGGGCAGTACCTCCACTGTACCTCACATATGCATGAACACTCAGCAGCATGTACCTGAGGCAAGAGAAAAGGCCATATCACCCCATTTCATCATCCTCTCCCAGACTTTCCTGACTCCCCCCTCCCGCTAAGCTTCCATATCCTCACCTTTCAGTCCTAAGTGTGTGTTACCAATGTCCCTGTACAACCTGCAAACATATTCACAAACGGATTCCACACTCTCCTTGAATTTAAATGCTGCAGAGGAACTTGATGCAGTGCGAGGTCAATGGCAAAATTAAGCAGCTGCACCTGAAACAATGAGAAAGCTGTTCTCCTGCGGTCTGTTTTATGAGAGTGTTGGACAGAATAAAACACTTCTAGGAGAGTGAAGGGCAGGTTAGCCATCACCACAAAACTGTCGACCTTGTGTAACCTGAATGATGTCAGTTGGTGTTGAAAAAAAAAAGTTCCACTCCGATCATCTTTTGATCTTTTGTAAAAGCGTTTCCAGTAGTCTTTTAATTGAGATTATTTCAATTTTCGACATAATTTAAAAAGAAACTTTGGTTTTCTAAGACATAGTTTCTGCAGAGTGCCAGTAGTTCATTAGAAATTTGTCTCTGAGTTATGGGCTAAGTTATCCCGCTAGCTTACAGCCCCTCACACCCTCAACCAAGCATTACCAGATCAACAAAATTGGGGAAATCAAGACATGCATGGATCTAGATCTGCATGTGGATGCAACAGAATGGAGCAGAGCAGCCTGTCGATTGTACATGAAATCACAGCTACAAACTTTTTTAAGTTGCATTTTTTTGTCTGCTCTTCAATCACAACAACTACCATAAAGAACTACTCAGAAATTTTATTTTTAGCTTAGTTTTTCATACATGTCCTCCATCATTAGAAAATTGCAACAAGAACATGTTAAAAACACTTTTCATTGGAGTGGGTCTTAAATTAATTACATTTTTCTTTTGTTCTGTTTCATTCACGCTTTATTTGTATTTTCATTCATATCGGTATTTTATATTTTATATGTAAAGTATTATAAAAATAAGGTTAACAGAGTTATAACAAAATTCTGTTTATGTATAAAATTGTTCAATTTTAACATATGACACATATATGACGTTTTGTGTTACATGTTAAATGTGTTCATCGGTTACTATTTATTGTCCTTACATGTGAAACCATGAAACTGAACTGACCTCAGACCTTTTATTAATATGATTGCCTTTTTTCTGCGTGGTTTAAGAATTATTTCCACTTTTTAAATTCCACACACAAACATTTCAAATAGACTTTGCAGTTTGTTTACACAACTTCTAAAATGTGAGTCTCAAGGCTGGAAAAACAGACTGCAGATCTTTAAGACAGGAGCACTGTGTGAAAAACTCAAGGAAGGCTACAAAAAAAGACTTGTGGAAGTTTTTAAACCATCAGCAGACATCACAGATCTGGCTCCCACACTGGCTGATGAGGTAAAAGGAAGTTTGGTCAGACAGGTAACCAACAAGCCGGTGATTGCAATGAATGAGAGGTACTTTGTGCAGATTGGCTGAGGACTTGCACAGCACTACAACTACCAGGCCTTCACGGTGGAGTGGTCAGACAAACTATTCCTCACCGAAAGACAAATGACGGCCTGCAGAGAGTCTTCAGGAAAGGCACTTGAATTAGCCCTTAATGACCACAGAGAAAAGAATCCTCTTTTCTGAAACTCAACTACTTCATCAAGATTCCTGAGACAAAACACACAAAACCTGGCACCTTATTAAAAAACATGTAATACATTGAGGATTGCATCATTGTTCAGTGTTTACCCTGGATAGAATCTTTTGCCAAAAAATGTCTATAACGTTTGTAGATTACTGCAGATTACATGATCAAAAAAAAGGTTCTGAACAAGACCATATCTGGAAGTGCGCTGTTCAAAAAACAACTTCAGGAAAACCAATAACTCGTCAGAAAATCGTTATTTTAGCATTGCAAAATATAATCAACAATTTCCATCCATGCAGGCCCATGAGGATTATGTAAAAGTAAATGAACACAGCTTCAAAATCAGTCGAAACAGACTTAAGAGAGAGCCTGAGATGTAATTGAAGTTGCAAAGTTTGTGGTGATCTAAAACACAACTTTTATTTGACTTGATTTATTTTTGAGAGTAAAAAATGTCTGAGAATAAGTTTCCAAGCCTCTATAATATTGATCCCAAGAGAAATTCTTTTGAGAAACTCAACAGATGCACTGACACTGCAACCATCTCCATTGAAGTTGAATGTTTTGCCTAAGAGAAAGTAAGGACTTGAAGATCTCCTCTGATTTACAGAAGATCTGAGGCTACTATTAATTTAAAGGGAAGTAATACGGGTGTTAATTGGTTATTTTGCCACTATTAGGACTGCTGGAGTATGACTTTAAAGCATGTAAGAGTATATGTTGAAAAAAGTAAAAGAAATATCTGTTAAAGCAGAAGAAACTTCTGTGGAAGATTTGGAGATTTTAAAAAACTCACACAAACATCCGGTTAAAAACATGATTGTATTTTGATTTTATTAAATCCCAAAAGGGCTCTAGCGGATGGCAAAGTGACGAAATCCACACAGAGGGTTTTATTTTTCTGACACTTACCAGCTTCTCCCACAGACACCTCCACTGCAGTGGATGGGGGGCTTTCTCCGATGATGTTGTAGCTTGTCATAACAATCTGATAGCGAGTGAACCTCTTTAGTTCTGCAAAAAAGCAAAAAACAAAAATGCAATAAATCTCAGTATAAATAGCACAGAAGCAGGTTAGTGGACATTGCCATGCAGTGTTTAAGCCTGAGCTTCATCCTGCAGCAAATTACTTACGTGTCAATTCAAACTCTGTGAGTGAGGCACTGCTGACGGTCTTAAAGGTGCTCTTGGCTGGAAAATGAGGGAGAAAAAGAAATGAGGAATAACTGAAGAGATCTCAATGCTCCAACAATGACCAGTAAAATTATCTTGTAATTTACCATCACTGTACTTAAGCTACAGTTTGATCAATCGTTGCTCTGCTGTGCCTGGGGGACCTGGATTTTAAGCAGTCTGTCCACTTCTAAATCTAGACCCTGAAGACTCATTTATCAGACTCTCCAGCCAAAAACATCTTTTTTCTTATTGCTCTTTCAAAGTGCAAAAGGGTGCACCCATATGAGAAAAATGCCCAGTGAGGGTTATTTGATCAAGGTTTGGCCACGAGTCCACATTTTATCTCTAACACAACTGAAAACACATTTTCTCCTCTCTTTTTTGGAGTTCTGGAGTTCAATAGCAATCCATCCTAAGAGTTTTAAACACTCTTCAGTCCTCTAAACCTGTGCTTTGCCATTCAAGGTTTTGTACTGATCAATTCATGAACACATTCCATCACATCCAACACAGAAAGTTTTTAGAAAAATATTCAATCTGAAAATTAGATGCACAAGCTATCAAAGCATTATTAATCCATAACATTTGTATATGTATATATATTACAGCACTTTTTTGATCCTCTTTTCCAATCATTGCAACGTTTTGACAAATAATCAAACTCCTTTTTTGGTATTTATTCATCATTTATATTGTCAAAGCTTATTTAACAACAATATTGAGGCAGTGAAAACATTCAGGTTCAGTTTTTCTGTTTTTGTGAAGGAGCCAACACTTTTCTGTTGTGTAACATTCTCCTCAATCCAAATTCTAAGAATTAAAGATGTTAGGTTTAACTTATGGTAAAGGCACATGTTTACTTTTTAAAATTCAAAATTAAGATGTTATAAAATGTCAATTATCTTTAAATTTAATATTATCAAGTTTTAAACGTGTCATATTTGCTATACCTATACCTCTATACTCTCTGGATTCAGAGGTATAATAATGAATGAGGCTGAACTAACTTTTACAGGTGTCTTATTACATTAGACGTCAAAGACATCATCACTGTAAAACTTTGATATACAGTAGTCCCTCACTACATCGCTGTTCACCTTTTGAAGTCTCGCTGTTTCACTTAAATTTTTCGTATGATCTTTTTTTTGGTCAGCATAGTCTGTATTGCTCTGTGTCCTGATTGGCTGGACACCATGTCAGTCTTCTCTGTGCCATGACTCCCATACAGATACGTGCAGCTCTCCAAATCTACATAAATCTTTGACCGTAATGAGATCTTTCTTTTACTTCCCTAATACTGGAGATCTTTTACAGTGTAGGTTTGAACTTTGAGAGTTTGAACAAGAGAGAAAAAAGTGAAAATATTAATGTCTGTCAGAAAAAAGTGTATAAAGTGTGTAGTGGGGGGTATTACAATCTTAAAACATCTATAATTCTACTTTGTGGATTTCACCAATCGCATGCAATTTTTTAATTAAACTTCACAATAAATGAGAGAACACTGTAATTGCACAAATACAAGTTAAAACTAAAATACTTTATGTATTTATTGACATCTTTCAATGTAAAGAAGTGAATCTGTTTGGCTAAAATAGCTGCTGAGACAACAAGGTGGCACACAATAGAACATTATTCTGCTTTACTTAACGCCTGGATGGCTGGTTTATACTTCCAAGTGATTTGCTCACGTCACAGAGGTCACATGGTCCCAGTCGCTGCAGAAAGTGACACCTGCTGGTGATGCCAGTGGTGCAATCACGTCATATAACTTGAATTTGTCTCAGCATTTTCAATGATGAAAACTTACAGAAGAAGTTATAGGAAATACCAAACTTCATATGCATACAAAGAGAAAAGCAGAAAGAGTGGACAACTAGATAGAAAATAGAGCAAGTTACAGGAAAGATATGTCTTATATTTCACATTGTCCAGCCCTAAAAAAATGCAATTCGCCCTTTTTTCATTTTCAGTTTTAATGTCTATTTTTTGACCTTTGTACTCCCTGGTTCTGTTCAGAGGACAAACACGCCTTTTCCTCCTCTGCCTTTTGGGTTCCTGCGCGTTTGCAGATGCAGCAAGTCTATGAGCAGGATGTCATTCAACACAGGAAAGTATAAACGCCACTCAGAAGTTCATCACAGTTATAGCGGTCAGTTTCAATCAAAACCAGCCAGCATTAGTATGAACTAGACTGCCCGATTGTGGATACAAATGATGCGATGGCTGATCGCTGTGAAGTATAAAGTGGTCTTAAAGCATTTCAAGGTAAACTGGGATTCATTTTAAGGATATCTAAACAGGTATGAGGATTCGGCACTTTTTGTGATGTTTATTTCAGTTTTTGTCATGCTCTGTTTTCTGTAAGTCTCACCAGGTTAAGGTTGATCCTCCACAGCTGTCTAGTTAATTCCCCGTTGTGTATTTCTGTGTCTGGTTTTATGGTCAGGTGATGTGCTTTGTCACCTTTTTGTTTCCCATTGGTTTTGTCATGTTTGAGTTTATTTATTAAATGTTTAAGTTTTCTGCCACCAAGCCTGGTCTCCTGCTTATTGCATCCTTCACAGATGGTTCCTGACAATAGGTGCAGAAAGGTTTAGATGACTCTTTGACATCATACAGGTAACAGAGGCACTCACCTGTAATGAGGGCACTTGTGGTGTTTTTGGTTGTTTGCACTTCTGTCTGTAGGAAACTGGATGCGTTTGCTGGAAGCTCTCTGTAATACAGTCTGTATCCAGCCAAAACCCCGTTGATACTTTCTTCCTTGGGACGCTGGGAACATACAAACAAGCAGACACGTGTTCTCGTATTATTGTAAATCTCTGAAAGTAATAAGAAAGCACCAGAAAGAACAATGACAGGCTAGCAGAGCAGCATTTGAATTGCATTTTATCAACAGAACATTGTAAAGGAAGCGTATAGTGGCCTGGCAGTAACTCGCAAAAGCAAAGTGATGCTTCACTAGGTCTGGCACTCTTGTAAAGTGTGATGAAATTGCTGGTGACTTTGTGTTTTCATTGCCTCCTTCTGCTTTGACATAAGGCTACAAGGATGAGATAAGACATTTACAGACAGAAGAGGAGGATAGACAAGATGTGAAGTAGCCAGAAAATATTTGCTATATTTTTTGCCCTTTTTCTCTTTTTCCTCTCAAGCTGGGCTGATTGTTGAGAGCTCCTCTACACCAATAGTCTATTCCCTGCTGATAAAAACTGTCAAAATGCTAGTTGTTTCTTTGGACATTATGACATTAAGAGATGCTCTAATTGTCTTTGTACTTTTCAAATTTACTCAAATTTACTTTTCCAACTTGCATGGCTCGACCGTCTAAGTAATTAACCTGAGATTGGGTTTTGTCGTGTAGGTCTGTGCTGTACTTAATGAAAATACCTTCCACTGGACCAGCACTGAAGTAGTTGTCGTCGGTTTTACTGAGAGGATCACTGGAGGCTCATTAGGAACTGCAAAAGAAGACAGTTAATTCTTCCACAGTTCTGTTAAACTATGCTTTGTAATCCATTAGTTCACTTGTCTTCTCGCTTTCTTCCTGTGCAGGATCCCGATCGTTGTCTCTTACCGTCCTGCAGAGTCGTAACAGCATCTGTCTCCTTGCTGAAGAGGCTGTCTCCAACATCATTGGTGGCCACCATCCGAAACTTGTATGAGGAGAAGGGCTTCAGTCTACAAACACAAATCCACTCCAAATTTTAAAACTATGTCAGGAATTACTAATCAATTTATTCTTACACTATAAAAGCTTGAAGACTTATTGCACCATGATTCTGATTTTTTTTTTTCGCGGCATTTCTAGCCACGCCGAACCACGTCATATATACTTTATAGTCAACTGAGAGAGATTTATACCCAGCGTTTTATGCTGCAGTTTTACAATACCTCTGTAAAAGCTCCAACTGTGAAATGGTAAACAGACCACTGGATATGTCACTTCAAAGCCAGAGACATTTAAAGAGAAATGAAAGCTGTGCACACTGTTCAGTAACTTGACATGTCACAGTAGGTGCATAGATTATTAATTCAAGTGCAACACTTTGATGTTCTTTTGGAAGTTGTAACAGTGGTGACTCCTCTGTCTAAATGCATCACCTTAGCAACAGCAGAGCACTTTAATCTGGCTTTCTGTTTAAGCATGGAGGGCACTGCTAGAGCAACTGTAAAAGCTGTAGTAATCAAACACAAGAAGCTTTATTAGTACAGCAATCAGGGTGGGACACTTCAAAGAAATAATTTGATAACATTTCAAAAAGAAATGCGTTATAAATGAATCTGAAAACCTTTATTGTTCTACAAAGACAGCAAGATGGTTTTTATATCCCTGTCTGTCACTATCCGGCTCTCTGACCCAACTGATCACAGCAGAGGGTCACTCCAGTGAATTTCGCTTTTAGCATTGGCCTAACATTTTTTATCTCCAGTTTTTGATTCTTTGCTAAGTGCCTTAAAGACCCACTTTGATGAAAACCGTATTTTTGGTGCTTTTAACATGTTCTTGTTGCATTTTTCTGACTATGGACCACAAGGGCAATTAAACTTAAAATGGCATTTCTGAGAATTTCTTTATTCTAATCATTGTGAATTAGGAGCAGACAAAAAAAGCCATTTGAAATTATGCCTAAATTTGCTGGGTTGGCCTCAAGCTCCCTGGCCTCTTCCATGTTGATGCATCGACTTGTAGACGACTAGACCCATATACGATTCTGTTTTTCTCGTCCAAGCTGGCATCTGACTCAACAGTGTACACCTGGATAGCTCCAATATTCAATTTTTGCAATATGAAATATTAATGTCATTTTTTGTTGCACCGGTAATGTTAGATTTGGGGGGGGTGTAAGATAGTGAAAGCATGTAAACAGAGAGCTGTCACTTATGGGTGACGGGAAATGGGGGTGGACTTGCATGCCAGCAGTCTGGCACACAATTCAGAGGTGAATTTCGAAGGAACTCCTGCTGTTTTACATAAACTATGTCTTAGAAAACTGAAGTTTTTGTTTTATGTTGGCTAAAAACAGCATAATCATAATTAAAATACCACACTTTTAAAAACTTTTAAAATAGATAAAAAAATGATTGGAGTGGGACTTTAAGACTTTGCTTTTGACTTGTATATATATATATATAAGAAACTAAATATGACTGAGTACATTTTAACCCTCTATATGGCATATAATGATACTTTGGGTCACAAGTGATACGAGTGAAATTAGACTTAACAACCCAACGAGCAAAAGAAAGTCTAACAGCCCAAGTCATCACATCAACTGTCTAATGAGTGTTATAACTAAATATATGTGTAATGATCGTCATCTTGTCCAGTTACAACATCACCAAACACCAGACTTTCCAAAAAATGATGGAATAAGCAATAAACAGTCAGCTGCCAAAGAGCTGAGGATTCATTGGTCACCTGTCAATCATGTTTGTTTTTTTTAAAGGTGACACAAAAGAAGATAATGAAGTTCATAAAGAATTCTCTTCCAGTCCAGCTTTTAAGAATCTTAAATCTAAGTGGTCCCCTTGGTGTGAAGTCATTACCGGGGTCAAGGGTGCTGTGTCTGTGTTACGTCTCTGAGGAACAAATTAAGGGATTTAAAGAGATGCATGTTTGTGGGTGTTTGGAGTGAAAAAGCAGTTTCAGCTAATTGTGTGTGGGCTCTGATTTGCTCACATACATCACACCTGAGTGACAAGAGATGAACTCCGAGGTTTCCATCTGATAGCTGTATTCCTGCACCTGTATGTGATGCAGTTCTGCTCTGACTGCTTGTTTTTGTTGCCCAGAAAAAAAACAGTATAAAACACGTGCTCCCCTTTTGCCATTGAGCATTAATGAGCATCTTTTAGATTGTAACAACAGAAAAATCCATTTAAAAATGACAAAGCAAAGCTGACAACATAAGTACTTATTATTATCACTATATAATAATTTGCCAATTAGATACAGAAATTGTTCCGGTCAATTTAAAACCACACATGGAATTTTTTACTTTAACACAACAAAACAAAAGAGGTCAAAACTTCACAGTGAGCATCTTTATCACTTTTTGAATAATTTTCTTTTGAACTCCACTCTCCCAGACATGTTTTGCTCTTTCACCAGCCTTGGAAGACCACAAAGACTCTTGAATAACAATTATCTCCCATCTTTCCTAAATGTCTCCCCTGGCAAGGTATGCTTATTGCAATATTACAACAACATCTGCATTTCTCCTCTGCCCAAGGAGAATGCATTAATGACCACAGAATAACAATATATGAGTCATATTGAAAACACTTAACTCTAGAAGTCCTTATCATGAGGCTGATGTACATGCACTCATCAGGAGAGACTAGGAAACAGAACCAGTCTGGAATGCAAATTTTTACTTCCTGCCTCTAATTAAAAAGTGGAAAAACACTCTCCCCTTTTTTTAACTGTTTCAGCCCATTATCAAGGAAAGGTTAAGGAAGAAAATTGGTGGTAACAAGGAGCCTGCACACTTACCTGTAAGGTATTTCTCTACACTTGTATTTACTCAGTGTTTGGAGACTGAAGAGGGCCTGTCAGAAATTAAGCAGGCATCAAGGGAAAAGATGATACTTCCTGTATATTAATGAGACTGGTCCAATAGGGCCAAAAAATGCCCCAGAGATTTGTGGATAGAGTAGGAATAGAACATCAAAGATACCAAGCTTAAACAGGGTGGGGTATTAAGAGCACTGGGAGGATCTTAAGGACAATGTTTCAGTGTGTGTGAGCTGGAACCGAGTGTGTGCGTGTGCGCATCAGCCTGGGGGCCATGATGTTTTGGTTCTAAAGATGTCTCTGTGGAAAACAACAATTAGTACACATAAGACGTAAATGAGAAAGTGAGCATGTGGAGATGGAAGCTAATGAGCGATCGACTGAGCTGGAACACTTCATCAAAACAACAACAGCAACACTATGATAGCACAGAGACTGTCCCTGAGGCAGGTTAAAAAAGACTGATGCAGACACACTCAGACTAAACACTTCAGCATCTCAAACAGATCCGTGATGACTTGTGAAGAGGAGCGCACAAACGGCCAGAAAACAGGCGGGAACACACCGCACAATCATCGTAGTCCTGCTACTCAGACTGTAGGAAAAGTTGGAGTAGCTATCCACTCTGACCACTATCAACCACTGCCTTAATGACAGCAACACAGAGAAAGACGCGGATGCAAAGCGAAGGCACAATAACACTGAAGTCCCTTTCAACAGGCCGAGTCGGAGTGATGCTTGGAGAAAAATATACATGGCTGGCTTGGACGGTTTAGAGGGAGGGAAAGAGGCGGTGACGACAACAAGGATTACAGATGAAAAGGTGAAAAATGGTGTAAAAAGAAAAAAAGGATAAATGGCACCCAAACTTGAAAGCGGAGAGGAAAACTGATAAAAAAAAGAAGGGATTATAGGAAAGGCAGAGCAGTTCCTGCTGTGCTCGTGTGATTAGGTGACTGAGATTATCCCTGTTTATGCAGTAATTATGATAATTCCTCTCAATGTGTCGCTTTTTAATAATATTTTTTCAATGTAATTTGTGTTTTAATACGCAAAGCTTTTTTGTACCGTACATCCTTAAAAAGGAAAACTCCCTGACTGCATTTTAATTCTGTTCTTCACTTTGAATTCATTGCCATCTTCTGTAGATCCATTTTTCCTCCCCAAGGATGCAAGTTTTTAATAGACCTCTTTATTTAATTAAGATTCAACATGCTGTGCTTCACAAAATGCCCATTTTAGCAATTTTAAGGAAAGAAAAACTGTAACATGTTATATTTCAGTTTTTACAGAGTGGAAAATAACTTTAGAGAGGGATTGTTTTGTATTTCCCCCCTTTAAACTTGCTGTTATTACACGCCAAATTACGTTTTAAGCAAATAAATAAAAATCAAAGTGTTTTACTCAATTCTTTCTTTCACAACTTGCACAATCAACGAGTGTCAAATGTGTGCGGCATGTTTGCACCTGTCCACAGTCCAGGAGGTCACATTGTGCGGGATGTTGGTGGTGTGGGTCTTCCAAGTCCCGTTGGGTAGTTCCCTGAGCTGCAGAGTGAAGTATCTCAGAGGGGAGGAGCCTGAACCACTGATTCCCCAGTACAGGTGAAGTCGGCGAGCTTCAACCTCATCCTGGGGGGCGGCCAACTTCTTGGGTGGTTGAGGACGCTCTGGAGAAGTGAGAAAAGGAGAGAATTATTTTGGAGATAAAAAGGAATAATACAAAAATCAATACAATTTGAAACAGGAAAAGCAGATTAAAACTTCTCTATTTATGTAGCATGATCTTTTTAGCGTTTATTTTAGAATAATTATTTTTTTCTGTTTTATTGTTTAGCCTTGTGTTGCAGGTTTACAGTGAGTAAAGTCATCAACCACTACACCTGGTGCTAATTCCTAGACATTGTGTTTAAAGGACAACGATTTCATTTTTTTTCCATCCATCCGGGCTGATGGAGTCAACCCAACTACTGCACTTAAAGGTGGGGTAAACCCTGAAAAGGTCACCTGTTGGTCGAAGAGTCCATGAAGCTTGTTTTTGGACTGTGGGAGAAGCTGGAATGCCCAGAGAAAAACCCACACATGCACAGCAAGAACAAGCTCTAAACAGAAAAATCCCAGCCGAGATTCAAACCAGGACCTTCAAGCCCACCGTAACATTCACTTTTTATTCCCTCTGAAATATTTCATTTTTCCTCAAGTTTTATCATGCTAAATGTTGTTTACTGGCTTCCTCATAAATGACTCAATCACCATCCTCTTTCTTTTTGATTTGGCTCCTGCATCCTCATCATTGCCAGTTAACTATTATTCTGGTGTTGCTTCTATTTTGACTGAACACTTAAATGTTCAGAAATGGTCATATCAGTCAAAGAAATAACATTATTTTCCTGAAGTTTACAACAGATAAAAATAGCAGGCTGTGGTCACATTAAACACGAAGATGCTTAAACTTTACTTTTAAATGTTCAAGGAAATAAATATGTTCAGATCTAATTCACCTGCCTGTCTATTAATGCTTTAATTAGATTTTCAAGAAACACTCCTTGTTACTTAGATACAGAGTATAGCTGTTAAAACAGACTCTGGAGCTAAAATGATGGTGTAAATAGACAATACTGTGCGAACGGCTATAACTCAAAACATTTCAAGCAGACTATGCAGCATTTACATTTTTTTGTGCTGCAGCATCACACTGAACCATCTAATTACTGCAGTATCAATAAACGTGTTTCTTAAAAGATCATTAGTGCGCGTGCCTTCATCAGTCCTTGCTGTTCAATTATAAGATGAAAGATGGCTCTCGTAGTCAGTGTCTTTAAAACAACTGCAATCACAGTGGTGGGGCCTGGTGCACAGATGCATGCACATGCAAATAAGAACACAGCCAGAGGCGCAAGTGTCTAATTTCAGGGGCATAGTGTCATTGATTAAGCCTGGAAATAAAAAGAACTATTGATCGTCTTTAAAGTTTAATTAATCTTCACTTATTTCTCGAGCATGCACGGCCACACACAGCCAGTCACGCAGGCCTGACCTCCTTCACTCATCCTAATCACAAGTAAGTTGAGTCAAATTTGTTTGTCTCCTTTAAACCACCCAACCCTTATTTTTTTTTTTCAAACCTAGCCATCATCTAACCTCTGTTGTCTCTCCAATGCCACTTGGATCCTTTTTTTATTTCTACATTCTTGCACTTAAAACTACTGCTTGTAAATGGCTTATAGCATAAGCAGAAAACCCAAAGTAGTGAGGTTAGTACTGGAACATTTGAAAGGAAAGGAGAAACGGGGCTGTGGGCTAAATTTAGCTAATGATGTCATTTTGCCCATTACCTTATCGGTTATCAATGTTTAGAGGCAAACAATTGCACCACTTTATCTCTAAAGAGAGTCACCCTTTTTATCTGTGCTGCATGCAGACAAAAACACACCTACACGCTCAATCTCAAAGCTTATTTTCTTTTTCCAGGGATTAAGGTGGTCTCTTTAGGATCATCTGATAGATGTTTCTCTTAGGCCATTATGCTTGTCTCACAGCAAAATGACCCATTACGTTACTGAAGTGGAACAGAATCCATTTCTAAAGAAGCGCTGGTAATAAAGCTGCAGATGTTATGTCTGATCCAATTATAATACCTGCGCATGAGATTAGGCTTCTGTTTTTCCACAAAAATTCACTTAACTGTCACATATTAATTCCGCTGGAATGTTTGATATTTTTTTTAACCTCTTTGATGCTGCTGTTGTCTCACAGTCTTGGAGCTAAGCCAAAAGTTTTCACATACTTGTCTGAAGAGATGGCAGCAGGACTACCAAGAAATTCTTAAAGTGATCTTTTATTTGGTGGGATGCTTCCTTTTAATTTAGAAAGGTTCCGAAGTGTTTTTTTTAAGTATTTCTTGAAACACCATTTTTTTTCTTCTCATTTTTCAATGTTTTAATGATGAACTCCAATGTTTAAAAAAAGAAAGATTGTAAATGTTTCTGGTTGATCATAACTTATAATTACTGATAATAAATATGAGTGTAAACAGAATATTGTGGACATATTTTAGGGTTAGAAGAGGTTATTTGACTAAATTAAAGTTCAGACTCATTTGTTTTTTTATCACAGTGCCCCAAGTGAAACATGGTGTTGCTCTCATCTCCCGTGACCATTAGGAAGATAAGAGAAAATACACTAACACTTTGTGCCACAGATGAGGTGACTGTAATGGGTCATTTATATCTGTCACTGTGTTACAGTGGATGGTTTTGTTTTTGTTCCGTTTGTTTTTTTGTCTGCAGGCTGTCCCTCCTGCACTCCACTGACCACCACCAACTAATGGGGGATTTAGCCAGCTGATCTTGTAGTGCAGATCAACTGGAGCACTAATGAAAGTCTAAGGATGTCTTCAAGAACACAGCACACTTGGCCGATCTTTTTGTTGCTCTTTGAGCTTCTGATTATTATGGTGGATTTGTAGAAAGTTGTAAATATCATCTATAAAACAAAACAGTTTTTTGTAATGTTTGACATCACAGCGGTATAATATAGTTCATTTTAGGTTTTGGAGTTTTCCTTCAGTTTATTATTTTTTACAGTAACTGTGAGCCGCAGGTCATAACAGTTGGGGGATTATCCAAGATCACAGGATGTTAGAAAACGGATCAGTACTTCTCCTGAGTTTAAGACAAAACTATTGTTGTATTGTAGTAAGTGTACTTTGTGTTGAATCTCTAACTGTTACATGATTCTTATGCCGACTGGACCATAGATCTTGTGTTTGGTCATCTAGGGTGTTTCAGGCTCCGGGGTGAATCAGCTGGTGTGGTGGAGCAAATAGGTGAAGCATTGGCTGGTCTTACTGGTGAGACTGCTTCCGACCTGAAAGTGATGCAGATTAGAACCCAACCTTTCTCCAAGAGAGACAGATAAAAAAAAAAAAATCTTAGTCTGAAGCTTTTTCTTTAAAGTCAATCCTGGCCTTAAAATAAAGCCCAGAATTTAGTTGCATTTTGCTCATCTTCAGGTTCAGGAGCGGAAGACAGCAGGAATTTCTGCTGCAAATAAAAAGGCTTGAGGCTGAGACAACATTCAGGCTGTGCCAGTTGGAGCTGCAGCATGCAGCGTCTGTGCCTCCTTCAGGTGAGTCTCAAGGGGCTGGGACCACCTCACAAACTTCTAACAGCACATTACTAATACTTTGAATCGGCCACCTGATGTGTGGGGAGTCTTCCTACAGTATTCACTGCCTGGTAAAGCACAGGAAGCGTGTTTATCACTGTGAGTCGCTGATAGCCGTGTGTCTGATAAACTTAAAAGTGCCATACTTGGGGCTTTGAACTAGTGCCAGAGGCATACAAAAAGACGTTTTGGTGTCTGAAGAGGAAAACTTGAGGACTTTGGTAGACAAAAAGGACTTTTTTTTACAGATGGTGTGTAGCCAGTAAAGCCCAAGCAAGCAAGAGCTTCAATTGCTGGAGGAGTTCAAGAGCTGTCAAAGCATGTGGTTCTGTACCTGAATGAGCAAAATGTAACATACTTGTAGCAAGCTGCTGTTTTGGCAGATGAGGTTGTGCTAATGCATAAATGACCCATTTGTTAGTGGTAATGTTTATCAGGATGCCACCCAAACTACAAATGATAAACAGGATGAGAACAGCACTTCTCCAGGGTCCAAGAGTGGAAGACCAACATGTTTTTATTGCCAAAAAATTGGTAAGAAGCTTGCAGATTGTAAAAATTTGGCACAGAAACTGGTGCCTATTTATTAACAGCTGAAAGATTTGATTTTGTTTTTTAAAGCAAGTCTTTTGGTAAATTACATTCACATTTTGGTCAAAGATATGAATCTTAAAAAAGTGGAAGAATGGTGCACTAAAATCAACTTTAAAAAGTGCATAACCATGAGCAAGACAAGTTGTTGATGCCTATTAATGTGTTATAAGGTTTTGTTTAAGTAAACATTAAGTGTAAGCTTGAGAACTTTGGCTGAACCTCCTGCTTTCCTTGCGCTCAAGGGCTCAAGCACATCTGCTGGTGTGAAAGACAGAGTTTTGTGTGTCCCCTATTACCACGGTGTTTCTCGGTGGTCAGTGTTGTGAACCTCAAAGCGAGCATAAAACTCATTTAGCTCATCCCTCCGCTCCTCGGCATGATTCGCCTCAGGCCCTGCCACACATAACGAATGATGAGAGTCTGGTTTTGTGTGGTATCTCTCTAGCTCTACTCTGTATTAGCCTCTGTAAAGGATCTACTGAGGTCACATATGCTGGATATATATATTTTGTTGCAGACCTCGACATTGCTTGAGAAAAATACTGTCAATTTGGAGTATAATCTAAATTTAACAGCTAATCCAGGGTTTGCGATTGGAAATGTTAAACAATGATTGAGTAAAACAATGTTGAAAGCAGCAAACGTTGATAATTAGACTGAAGTGGAGGAATCTGTCGTCTACAGTGTTGCAGTGTCACAGCTCATCTGAACGTCTTGTTTTACCGTATATGTGAAGCACAAAAATGTATGAAACATTAAGTTTAAACATTTAAGGAAATAAATAAATGAACATAAGCTTTAAAAAAGGAATAAGGAAGAAGAAACCAACAAGTAGTAATATCCATACACCCAACCATCATAAATGAAAAAGCTCCTCACTTTTAGCCAAAATATTCTCCAATTTGTTAATGTTCAGACTACTTTGGAATTTCTTTTTCTTTTCTTTTCTATTAACTTTAATAATTTACTCACTTCTTTTCGTATCTTTTTTTATTTGGACAGTTTATGTTGACATTGTCGTGGATAGCACCACGGTTCACTTGCGCCAGGTTTTGGGTGAACCACAGGCTGCTCGTTTGGTCTGGACCACATCTCAAACAAGATTTTATGGCTTTCGAAAGAAGCACACCTTTCAGAGGAATAAATTTGGTCTGGCCCAAAAAGTAGTGGTGCGAACAGTTTAGTTTAGTTTAGCAGCTCCTCCTCTTTGTGGTTCTGCCCTCTTCCTTCTGGAAGAGCCTAGCCTTTTTCCCCATCTGTATTGCTTTTTTTTCTCTGTACATGAGGACATTCCTTTGTGTTTCTAAGTCAGAACATTTTGGTTGTGGTTCTTTTAGGTATTTATTCAGAATTGGATTAAAGACTCCTACATTTTAGGATTAAACCTTCTTTTTGTACCTTTCATCCAAAATCTGGGTATGTAGTGGCTTCACCCTCACAAAAACACTCTTGATGTACACTCTAATGCTGGTGAATTTGTGCAGACACTCCATCGTTGAATTCAATTTCTGAACAAACATGAAAATAAATGAAGACTCAAAAACACCAATTATGTCTCAGTTATTTAATGCTTCTTAAAAGTCAGTGCTGCTCAGCACCACTGATTTACACAAACAGAGATGCCCTTTTATCTGCTTTTTCCAGGACTTCAAGTACAGCTCTTGAAGTGTATGGATTTATTTTCTTTTTCTTCACATTTATAATAACTTAGATTTTAAAATAAAAATAAAGTCCTTCACAATTTATTTTTTTATCTATATTTTATTTGAATTGTTTCATTTTCACCCACGTAGATGGTTTTTTTGCAAGATATGACTTGCATTAATAAAGAGCTTGGCTTGCATCAAAGTTTATTTTGTGTTTACGATAAAGTTCTGAACTGCAGCAACTTTTGTCAACAGCAGCAGAAAGTTACCCAAGCTAAATTTGAATGCAGCTATTGTTGCAGCATTGGACTGCTTCCGCCCCTGCCCTTTGGAGCTGTGGGATAATGTGTCTTTCAGTATGTAAATTAGTGAACCTGCCCTCTGGACTGCACCTCCCTTTTTCAGCCCCCTACGACTAACTGAAACCAGCGTGCCGCCCCCTTGATTCAATCTGGACCAACAGCTGATCATTCTACTTGCTTTAAAAGCACAGATAAACACTTAATCAATGCTGCTGGGTTTCGTTAAAGTGGTTTGGCTCTGCGCCTCAGACTGCAGCTAGTTGCTGTAGTATTTATCTGTGCTTACTTATTGATGTGCTCTTGCTGAGATAATAGTTTTATTTCGAGAAGTACACTTGTATTAATGCATTTTAATTTGGTTAAAATCTAACACCTGCAGTGCCAATGTTTAGGTTACTTAAGTAAGTGCACGATGTGTTAAGGTCGTATGTCTTCATTTATGTTAGTGCAGGTTTAAAATCTGCCTCTTTGTGTTGTTTGGCTCCGTCTTTCTCTTTTTGTTTTAAGCTAATGTCACATAAAGCACATCGCCAGAAAGAAAGAAAAAACAAAACATATTTGGAAACTGGAGTAAAAGTTTGTTACTGTAAAGCTATGATCACACTGAATGTAACTCGTGATGAATTTGCTTGTGCCTCCTTTGTATGACTGTATGGCGAATTTGCTCCTATGCGTGTGAACAAAAATGTACCCGGAAACCGAAAACTAATTCATGTCAGGCAAATTCGTTTAATGGCACCATTACTACATTAGAAAAAAAGGTGGAATTTGTTGAAAGAGTAACTTGGGTTAATTTATCAACCGGTATGTGTGTTTTACAAAAAGGCCAGCAACGATGTTGCATGTCTGGGTTAATGAGACCATGCAGAGATGTTCCCAGTACAGGAAGTTTCTCCATCTACTGTAGTTTTTGGAGGTGTGTTTGGAGGACAGCTCCTTTAACTGGAACTTCTGTCCCTTTGAAGCCCAGTTGGACAACTTCCTGTCTTGCACTAGTTTAATTCTTACTTTAAAGAAAAACATCAAGAAGCTTAAAAAAAACCACAAACAGCAGTGATAAACTTTTCTTCCATGTTGATTTTGGACTCCACTCACTGATCACATTATCAACACATCACTACCAAAGAAAAATCCTGGAGTGGTTGACTGGAATATTTGTTAAAATTCAGATAAACTCTGGAAAATTTAGGTTGGTACCAAAAGTTTCTCCTGTATTCCCTGACACCCTTAGATCCTCACAAATCATTCTGCGCTGGCCACTTAAATCACCTCTTGCTGAGTCTTTACGTCACCTTAACAATGAATGCCTGCAGTGCAAATGTTCAATGTGAAAGCAGCGTTAAAAGAACTGCAAGTTAGATTTCATCATTTAGTCTTTAGTCTCTACCCTTTTCACCCAAGGAAGACAAACTATTATGTACTCTGATCTTTTTCAAAAATAGATTTATCAGTCCAAATGCATTGACGTAACAGAAGGGCAGGACATTTGTGTCCAAGCCTGGTACCATTTTATTTAACAGGATCTTATCACATTGATTTGAATAACTGCTAATTTCTTTCAGTTTTGGGATTTTATCACAACTGTGTAATATCAGACACAATACTGATGTAGTAAATAGTTTGAGATTTGTTTTGTCACCAAAAAAGATTAGCATTATCCTAACAATAAAATCCTGGTCTGGTATGACCCCAGAAAGCATTGGTCTAGGAAAAGATTTTTTTTCCTTAGTATTTTATGAGCTGAACAAAGAACCTGGCTGGCATGAAATCCATCATCACGCTCAGTACCGGCACAAAACATTCAACATCAGGAGTGATTAAAAAAAGAATTAGCAAGCACTTTTATGCCATGAAAAACTTTCAAAACACAAGTAGAAAGCTGAATATATGACAGAATAGCTGCTGAGCTCAGAGCTGAGCAAGTCTTTGTGTGGAAATTTTAAAATTAAGAGGCATCAGTTCTATTACAGGATATAATGGGTGTCATTGGAAGATAAATTAGATTTTCTTGAATCTTTGACAGTAAAGACATTTTCCAGGGAACCTTAGGAAAAAAAATGTAAGTGGAGGGAACAGACTTGAAATTACAAAATGAAATGCTCAACAGCATGATGGTGATTCATAACACATGAGTGCATAAAAAACAGCAAAATAAACAAACTCAATCAATACGATGACATCACTGATCTCATAAGAAACTTTAAAAGTGAAATTACTGAGTAAAAACCTGAGCAGTTAGTGTAGCAGCGGAGACTTGAAGGATAAAAAACACATACGGGTGGGCCAAATCAACTTGGTGAAATACGCAACAGTAAAAATCTCTGTTTTTCAAATCTACAAAAAGCTCAGCTTTTATCCGACTCTGTTCCACTGTGTTTGTGGTCTAAACTGAGCTATGTACCATAAAAGATGACCGACAACACAAACATCCCATGTGAGCAGAGCACTGGCATCGCAGGAACAGAAAACATGAAAACATGTTAGAAAATATGTCAGAAACTGGCCTCCCCTGAGATAACATCAGTGTAAAGTGTAAGGGTTTCTCTCCTTTCTGCACCATAAATAAGCGTTTACTATGAAGGTTTATTCTAAAAAATTCTATTGAGGTGTTTGTAAGTGTCTTATCTTCAAAGAAGCCTTAAGAACTGTCCCTGTGGCTTCACTTTGTTCTTGACATGAAGTCTTATGGGATCTACAGTTTCTGTATTAATAGAGAATAAAATAACAGTTTGGACTGTAGCAGGTGTTAGAATATCTAACTAGAATTTCAATGAAAAATAACATGACATCCTACTGTCAGTAATTACTAAAAAATATCTGAGCCAAAAATCAGCTCTGATCTTTGAATTAGAAAGCTGACAGCCTTTTATCTGCTTCATAGAACAAACCTGAGCTTTAGTTTTTGATTAGTTTTATAATTAAAGCTAGTTTAAATGATCCAGAGCTATTCCTTTCAAAATACTTTTATAGGCTGCTGAAGGAAATCCCATGATGCACTGGGCACTTACTTTTCATGTTTTTATAAATCACTGGTGCAATAACTAGATCTGGTTTTCTTAATCAGATGCTTTCATGTTTCTTCTCTGTCCTTAATGCTAAAAGGTTGAGACTAATAGGCATCTTATCTAAGTCTTCTGTCATGGAAATTTCTTTCTTGTATCACTTTGTGTGTGTGTGTGTGTGTGTGTGTGTGTGGTCAGAAGAAATGATTGTTTGTGCAATCTGGTATTTGGCACCATATCAAATCTTTCATAATAACTTAACTTATATTTAATTAAACTGAAATAACCTGAAATATAGAATACCTAACTTAATTGTAAAATCATTATAGCTTGAATAAACTGAACTGTAAGTGCTAAGATTTAAATATATTTGCCTTCTGATTATAGATCCACTTGATGGTTTATATATGAATTAGTGCTAAATTATATCATTTCCTTTTCTGCATTGCTGTAAGAAAATTATCCATCTTTTACTATGAAATCCCATGACTAGAAGCCTCTACAACACCTGCTGATTTGTTTTAGTCTAACTTTGTCTATCAGTTTCAAATGTTCTTTGCCCATCTTCAAACCTGATCCTTTCCACATTTTAAACACTGACCAATAACGTATAGCATTTTGCTTATCTCCGTGACACAGGGAAGCAAACAGTGACAAGAAAGGGTAAAGGAAATACGCCAAAGACATAAATGCAACTGACTGAAGAAGGAAAAGGGATAAATGCATGTTGGTCCAGACAAGAAGAGATAAAAGCACCGTGATCTTTGAATCAAAGGAGGATAAAATCTAGACTTATTTGTTTGCAGACTGAAGGAAAAAGGACACGATTATTCTTGGTCAGATCCCTCTTTTAAAGCAGAGTCCTCACTGGATGTCAGTTCCAATCTTCATGATAGCGGTTAAATGTCTGCTGTCTTGAGCTTTTCGAGATAAAACTGCAACAGACTTGCAGTCACAATACACGAGTTGTTTTTGGCAATTTGCTCTGTAACCCTGAGCGACTTCCTTTTGTTCCCCAACCCACCGACAGTTCAAATGAGGTAGATTTTCACTTACCTTCTATATGGCTTCGAAAATTCCTGTAACTAACATTACATCAATGTTAAAACAAAACTATAAATAAAAAATAAGTAGTAAGTAAGTGAGTAAAAAATAATGCTTCTAAAGGGCTTCACCTCTTCTCTCACCTTTGACAAAAAGCTTAAAGTGCCATACAATTAAATATTCAATCAAACTTAAATTTTAATATGTTTTTTTTATTGGATTACTACCTGTTGTTCAAAGTTGAGACGGCGAGAAGGCACAAGGATTATGCATCCCATGAGACGGCAGCTCATCTTACTTAATCCAGTAGATACGGTGTCTAAATAAATGCTTAATTTGATGTAAGCAAACCTTGTTTGGAGACTGTCCTTGAGCATGCTGCTCAGTTTTTAATTGTCCACTCTTAAAAAAAAAACGTGCAACTCAGGAAACCCATTTTACAGAATTGCTATATTTTTCTCCAGTCCTGCTAGAATTTAAAATTTCAACAGATGTCTCCCAAACCTAGTCTTCGGGGCACACTGTCCTGCACGGTTTCGGTGCTACTCTGCACAAACACACCTTATTTAGCTCATTATCAACCTTTGCAGAGACCTTACAATGACTGCCATTAAAGCCAGGTGTGCTTAAGCAGGGTGAGATAGAAAACAAGCAGAGCCATGTGCCCCGAGGACGAGGCTTGGGAAACTCTGGTATAAGAGGCAGGTCCTTTTAAATCCAAGAAAAAAAAATATTTGTGTATTATATGTATTGGTGCACTGCTGCATTTCAGAAATAATACAACTGTGCTGTAAACAATAATAGCTATGATATAAAACTTAGCAACAATTTAATGATGATTCCAACTCTGAAGTCAGTAAAAGGTCTCAACATATAAATTGAAATGACCAGGATGGATGTCTTGCCAATTGTCTGGATCCAGTCTTTTGTCAGTTCCTAGAGTCAAAACCAAATATGGAGAATATGCATTTAGCCTCTATGCTCTACAGATCTGGAACAGACTTCCAAAAAGCCTTAGATCATCTGAAACACTCAGTATATTTAAATCCAGGTAGGAGACCCACCTGTTCTCAGCTGCATTTGACTAATATGTATTCAAAAATGTACATCTTCACCGTTCATCTATGCTTGATTTTAAATTATGATCTGTATAACCTTTTAAAAAATATTTTAATGATCACACCTTATTATTCATTTTGATTGTAATTTTTAAAGTTTTAAGCAAAGCACTTTGAATTGTCTTTGTACATGAAATGTGCTATACAAATAAACTTGACTTGCCTAAATATGCTAAAAGTGTTTGTGGATAAGAAAGGGTTGTCCTTAAGAACATAAAAAAATAATAAAATCACACTTACACACACATTCTAAATATCTTCAAAGCCTTTTTTTACCAAGTTGTTGAGGAAAAAAAGACCTATAATCATGACAAGTCTATACACAAACTATGAAGCAGACAGTGTTTGTAAATACAACACAAAGCCTTCATCTATGGGTTATTTTTCCACATGGATTTTGGGATTCAGTAAAAACCAAATGCAACCAAAGACTCCAATTGAGATGAAATCCCTTTAAAAATGTGTTAACATCTTTGGGACACATAAGAAATAGGTGTCTGTGGTAAAAGTTACTAATTCCCTTTATAGCGTGCAGTTCCATCAGTATCCAAAGTCTCTGGCTTGGCTCAAAATAAAATTCAGAGCTAACCAAAAACAGAAAGAGCCAACCAGCAGTAGGTTACTGCATCTCTGTGGCTTTGACTCCACTTTAGTCTTCTTGATGTTTACAACTGTGTGGGCTCAGAGTTATCACACAGAAATAAAAAGAGACTTTCACAAGGTGATGCTTCTTAACGGTATACAAGTGATAAAGACTTTTGTTTCCTGTCATTGGAAGTGGACAGTTATAATGCCTATTGTTTATTGTTGTACAATAGGCTAATTAAATATTTTATAGCATAAAAAAAGATCTACAGTAATAAATATAAAAGTCATAACTCAATACCTCCGTACAAAGTAACAAAATAGGAACCCAATCCAGATCCACAATGAATGACTGCATCAATGGAATTCCAGTTTTTAAAAAGGGATCAAGAAATGAGTATGCAGAAGAACACAGAGTTAATGTACTGAAGCATAGGGCAACAAGCATGAGGGTAGTGGATTGTGTTGTCTGTGTTAGGTATCAAGGTGCAGTCAGAAGAGTTATGAGTGCACCCACGCCCAGATGGCTTTCAGCCCTTCCTTCAGAGTGGAATGACTTTGGAGACCAGGCGAAGAATGCTTGTGTGCGAGGCTGGCAACAGCTACATGACTTACAGCGCAAGATTGAGCTGAGACAGGTGCAGACTCGGATATTACACTGTAGGACATCATAAATTACTGAAATTTGATTTGAGTAACCAGAGGTAGGAAGTGAAATTTAAGAAGTAATACAAGAAAGAATGATGGAGTAACATGAGTCGTTCTGGATTTAGCAAAAATGAAGATGTGTCGTCATATATAGATCTTATTCAAAACTTTTACTGCAGGCACTGAGAAAATAGCCTAAATGTGCAGAAGTCAAGGTAAGATATGAGCAATCACCTGCTGTTCAATTGAAACCTGCATGACCTGAAGATAGAGGTCCTACAGTCAGAAAAGAACCACTGCATAAAATGGAGAGCCAGTATCAATATTAAACCAATGCTCAGACTGGCTGAAGGTGGCTTTCCTTCCTCATTGTAAACATGGTAGAGAAGAAAGCTGATCTCTTCATCGGAGCATGTGGCAGAAACAACATCATCTACTGCATGCTTTGCCCTTACTGTGACACTTTGACAACTCAGCCTCTTATGCTTATTTAAACTATGAGAAGCAGATCCGACCGTCCATAATAATTAAACAATTTTGTAAAACGGTTTAACTGCAACTTTTTAAAACTCTTATTTTTCTAAACTGTATCAATACAGTGATAAGACAAAAAAATAGCAAAAATATTAATAAAAAAACAAACAAAAAATGTGTTAACTAAAAAACTGTCATGGATTAAAAATACATATAAACTAGTTGTTCTCAGGTTTAATAGAGGACTGAAGCCAAACTTAGGCTTTCTTCAGCAACATGGTTAATAATGAGCTGAAAAAGACACAATGCCACAAACCCTAGCCATAAACATGGCTTTGTCATATGAATTAGTTTTTTGTTTGAACTAGTGTCAGCAGTTGTGTAAGAATGTGTATGCACACCAGTAAAAAGGCTAGACACTCTTGTCTATTAAAAAAAAATAGATAAATGAGTATAAACGTTTGACAATCTCAAAACTTTCCTAACATACTGGCGGTCAGGACTTTAAATAAACCATATCCCTGATATAGTGTTCTTCATTGACACTCGTTATGGTAGTGTGAAGCTCTGCTGATATTGAGTAAGAAAGCAAATCAAACTGAGACTTTTTTTTTTTTACCAATAATGGTTTCTATGTCATCTGGCTATAGAATTGTTATTAGTTTTTCGTGGTTAAATTGATACTAGTATCATGTTACTGTCTTAGTCAATGCTGTGGTTAAAAGTGCTAAAGTCTGGAGAAAACAGCACTGGATTTAAGAAAGTCTATTAAATTGCGACATTTTCAGATATAAAATGTAAGATTGCTCCATTTCATGAGAAATTCCTTTTAAACTAAGGCATCCATCTTCTGCTCATCTGGGATCTGGTCACGGGGTCAGCAGTCTAAGCAAGGAGGCCAAGACTTCCCTCTCCCCAGCCACTTCCTCCAGCTCCACTGGGGGGACCCAGAGGAGTTACCTGGCCAGTGGGACATGCCTGTAACACCACCCAAGGGAGGCGTCCAGGAGGCATCCGGACCAGATTCCCAAGCCACCTCAACTGGCTCCTCTCAATGTTGAGGAGCAGCGGCTCTACTCTGAGCTCTCTCCAGGTGACAGAGCTTCTCACCCCATCTCCAAAGGAGTGCCCAGCCATCCTCCAGAGGAAGGAGAGAGAGTACTAGAATGAAGATCGCCCAGTAAAATAAGAACTTTCCTTTCTGACCATAGCCAAGGGAAAAACAAGTGTTTCTGTAAAGAAAACTTGCTAATATTATTATTGAAATTCCACCTTTGTTCATTCTAAATCTGTAAGGTATGTAAAAAACTGTTTTTCATTCCCAAACAAAAAGTAGCTTTGTATAGAAAATTTGCAAACAATTCTACACTGACATTATTTGCATTAAAATATAAATTGATTGAATTATGGACTTAATAACAAAAATTAATTCAACTGTCAAAGCTTCTGTCACAAACAAATACCTAAATTCTATGTGGAGACTGTTTTAAAGACTGAGAAACTCTGTACCTTTTGAAAACCAAATTCTCAACAACCATAGAGAAGAATGGGGAAAAAAAAGTATTTGAATTTTTTTTTTTACTTTAGTCTTTCTTTAGGAAATATACCAAACACTAACAAATTATTTATCGCGGGTGGCATATAGACTCACAAATACATTGAAAGAGTTTGGTTGGTGCTGAATCCAACTGTCATGTACTAAAATGGCTGCAAGTAAAGTTAGAATTCTTCAGTATTTTCCAGACAAACAAGTGCAGAAAAACAAGGCTTTTTCATTCATTGAGCATTGGCATCTCTGGTCCATAAATCACTAAACACAAAATAGCTTTTGACGTAAATTACCATGTGCTTTAAGTATTGATACTTGTGTTATAAGCAAACAAAATCCTAAATCATGAAGTTCATCCTTTACCTCTGCGCTCAGTGGTAACCACCAGGGCCTCCTGTCGATCGCCCCAGCCCACGGCGGTTCGAGCCGTAAGATGGAACACGTAGGTCTGCTCAGACAAAAGTCCCGTGACGGTGAACTGGCGAGCGTTGGAACCCACTTCAACCGTGGTCCATCGCTGAGGATCCTTACGGTCCAGGCGGTAGGATATCTGGTAGCCTAAAGACAGGCCAGAAGAAAAGCAAAGTAAAAAGAGAGATCTTTGAGTTAATATTTGAATATGTATGCAGTTGTGTGTCTTTGTCCCCTTTGGGCTGAAAATCAACATGCAATAAGAGAAAAAAAATATAGAAAAATACTAATCCACACCTGCACAAAAGACAAAAATAAGTTTTTCTGGAGTAATAGAAACTACTTTTTATACTAGGAGAAAAAAAAAAAGACAGAAACAATTTTGGTATTGAACTGCAGCTCATGCTATTTCGCATACATGCATTCTCTTTCAGAGTACATGCAGAGTCTCTACTGTAACCTTGGCACTGACCCACAGTGTACATGGCTTGTTCCCGTTTCTCTGTCTCATGTGCAGCAGGCCATGTAATAACACTAACATCTCCCACCACATGCACACACACACATTCAAACCACTGATCCCTGTCAAAGCTTTGCACAGCCCACTGGCAACTCACAAAGACTCTTATTACTAGGATTGTATTATATATATATATCCAAATACACCCACACACACACTCAGTGCATCTGCAGACTGGTACAAACATGCAAGTAAGCGGATGTGATTAGTTCACACTGAGACTGTAAGGATAATACTTTGCTCAGAGGTACCTGATCTGGATGAGCGGTTGATAATCTCATCAGATAGCCTGATTATGTAGAAATCTGAATGCCGGGTGTGTATTAAAGGGAAAATGCAGGATCACAAACTGCATGTGGGCCTAAGAACTGCATTGTCCTGGACACCATCAGGACATTGCTTCCATCTGATACATGAGGATTAATCCACATTACATCAAGGGATTGTGTCACGTCGATGAAAGCCTCTTCTCTTTTGTTTTGGTGGCTTCTAAATATTCCACAGACCACGTTTCACACTGGAGTTTAGCATAAAGAACTCATAAAGTGCTGAATTTAACTAGAATGTACTAGTTTCTGTTAGTTATATAAAATACTTAACCTGAAGTAAAAATGTTTTTTCTATTTGTTAGTTAAAACAAGTGAATCACTGATACCAAAGCATGTTAAAAAAAATGCATGTTGGGATAGTTATTATCCCTATTTGGCTTGTGGGTTAGTATGTAAGTATGGACTGTATCAGCTTGGTCTCTGTCTGACCTTTTGCAGGAGCCCCTCCTCCAATCACACACATGATACTGTATAATCCTAGATGATTACAGGAACTCTGAAATATCCTCAAGTGTTTTAATTCCCAAAAACCATGACTAACGGACATGTCGCACAACCGGTGTTGTGGTGTTTTCCTAACAAAATGATCTGGATTAATATTAACCAAATATA
>NC_050512.1:12261524-12263882 GCF_002922805.2 Oryzias melastigma
CTTCTTCTGTGGTTCTAACGTAGTTCATTTGTCATACATCTATGAAAATTTAACCTAAAAGACCACAACTTTTCTCACTTTTCCATGTATTTTGTATTATATATAATATAAGTCTATATATACATTATATTCAAGAGCAAACCCTGGCCTTTCCAGCTACTCTGAGAGGTTAATTTATACAACTATTTATTCACCACTGAATGTGGTTCACACATTTTCTGGCATAATTATGAATTTCTTTAATACTGGATCTAAATAACAGGATTAAATGAAGTATATAATCATACTTATGACCAAAATCCATTGAAGTGTTTCATTCTGTGATTTTTTTAGACTGGTGTTTTCCTAACAAAATGATCTGGATTAATATTAACCAAATATATACCCAATACTTCCATTCACAATGTTAAAATATGTATATATATATATATATTATACATTTTTATAGTTTGAGTTGTTATTTATTCAATCCACTGCTTCAGCTGTATTTTTTTAAAGTTCAACTTTTAAAAAATGGATGTTGGACATATTTTTAAATGACCTTCCTTTAGCTGTTCCACACCATAGTTTCAGAAAGTAGCTGGAGCCGAATACATTAACAGAGGCTTATGATTTTTCATACCCATATGCAGCAGATGTTTGTGAGGAACAGGTAGTGACTGCAAATAACAAATGAAACATTTGGGAGGGTTAGAGGGAAGACAAGTCAGTCCTCATGTCAGTGATTTTCTGCTGCTGGCTGTATTTACAAACTCTACGTAGGTTTGAATGACTGTATATTCATATACAAATCTGTGGAAGAACACAAATGCCTTGCTGCACCTTGCTAAATTAGATTGTGCACCTTCTGTGTTATTGTTTCTCCTCCTGTCCACTTTCTGGGTCAGTCCTCCATGGGTTGAACTCGAGGAAAAATGAGCCAGCCATGAGCGTTAAAGCATTCATGCACTGCAGTTATTTATGTCTGCACACACACGCACACACACACCTAAGGACGCAGCAGGGCTGCGTGTTTGTGTTCGTGTGATTGAGAGAGGGATTTGGCTCCCCGCTCCGCCCTCTGCAACAGAGTGGTGTTGCACTAAATGTCCTCCTTCCAATACAGCGCAGTCACACATCACTCACACTGTCCTGCTCAACTCCCTCCCCTGCTGAGAGGACAAATAGGACCTTTTCCCTCAGTTCAGCGCACACTCACGAACACACACACCTCTCTCGTGTCCCCTCCACACATCCTCTCCTCCGCCTTTTCCAACCTTCTGCTTCCTGTTACCAGCTCAGCAGCTGGCCTGCACTGTCTGACTTGGCTGATATTTTCAGACTTCATCAGTGCTCATGAATCTAATCGTGTTTATAAATAAGGTTATCTGTAATGTGTGAAAGTGTCTTCAGCATGATATCAGCTCTTTCTCCGAAAAGCTGTTTCTAAACTGCACAAGCATCTGTACAATAGCATGTATAAAACACCCATAAATGTCAGCAGTAAATTGGAGAGAACAGAAAGCTGACCCTTGCTTCGAAACTGAGGAGACTCACTTATTTTCCCTTTTACTTCCCTCGCTCTCATGAGAGATAATGTGATATGTGAACATTTGTGTGTGAGCATGCTTATACATGCAAAACCTGCAAATTTATCATTCCTGGAAGCTGAGCTCTGACCTTCAGCAGTGTTTGCGCTTAATCATAAATGCTGGTGTTGATTTTAATTTTCTTGTACCTAATATGATGCCGTTGGGGAGCGCTGGGGGTTGCCAGACCACCCTAACTGATGTCAGTCGAACTTCTGGAAACAACATGCGAACAGGAGGGCCTGGAGCTGCAACAGAAAAGGGACAAAAAAAAGAAGAATGGTGAACAAGAGAAAATCAAAACCCAATTTAAAACTGGCTGGCAAAGACCTGGAACAAGCCTGCAGTATAATAACTATTACTATACTTTTAACAGTGTACCATGGAAGAATAGAAGTGGGCGGTGCTTGATAATTCCACACCAGCATACAAGTGTACTGTCTGCCTTAAGGCCTCAGCATTGACTGTATAATCACTGGACATATCAACCAATCCATCAACAATCGGACCAATCGTTGTCGATGGATTTCAAAATAGCAGCGGCTGTATCAGGAAGCCACGTTGACGGTTTTGACCTGATTTTGCAAGATAAGGTAAGGCATTTTCTTTGGGTGATGTCAACACCTCGCTTAGTTCAGTGCTTTATATATGTTTGTGGGCCTTAGCCACAACTGCCCTTATAGATCGATTTGGGCTGTCTGCAGGCAAAAAATGGGCAAACCTACACAGGTGTCCAACAGGAAATATCAAGGTTATAGACCATTTGGTGAGCATGTAAAAAAAAAAAAAA
>NC_050512.1:12263925-12267470 GCF_002922805.2 Oryzias melastigma
ATTTTTTTTTTTGGGTATGCTGCAGGCAACAGGGTGTAGCCAAGGGTTCTATTAGTGCTGTTCAAGTGATAGGTGTGCGCTTATTTTGTGCAGCCTGACTGTTTAAAAATTAGATTATCGGGGTAGTTTATCTGAACATCTTGAACATCTTATGGGCACTTATGTACCCCGTGGGTACAGCATTTGCACGCGGACAGTAGGGAGCCATTGCCAGTACCTTACTATCATGTACAGTGGAGTGTAAGGGTACCATAACTGGGGGATAAATAGATTGATAAGTGGAGCTTTGTCTCACTCTAGAGAGAATGGTGATCAGTGTGAGGAGCAGCTGATGAAGTGATGCACCCATCACATGTAGCCCCAACTGTTCAGAGTGTGTCAACATTCAGCAGCATCATTAAATTAAAAAAAAAAGAAAAAATGTGGACTTCTCACCAGCCCATGTTGACCACAGAAATAGAAATACAAATGAACCACAGTAGTTTATGTCTTAATCTCACAGAAAATCAAGGATTTTGTGGGGCAGCTGCAGGATTCTCAAAATGAACAGATGATTGATCTGTTTCTGATATTTTAATGTGACAGTACCATGGAGAATGTGTGCTGTAGATGAAGGAAAGAGTAGTCCAGCACATTATCCAACATTTTTTTTGACCAGGCAGTGTTTAATGTGTCCAATGCTGCAAAAGACACAATAGAAAAAAAAAAGAAAAGAAAAGTAATATTCTATAACCTCACGCTGACTTTGTTCTTGATGAAAGTTCATGCTTCACATGAGTAAATGTTGTGCAAGTGTGAGTGTGCATTTCTGTGCGTAGGATGTGTGTTTGCGTGACAGTTAGATAAAAGTTCATTATACGTTGGCAGGAATTGGTTTCACAGTTGTTATTTCATCCTGAAATGAGAAAAACTTTCCAAATGTAACACTGCCTGACAGATGATGATTCTGCGTGTGTGTTTCTGCAGGTAGGCACATATGTCTTCGAAAAAGAGTCTAGATGATTTATTATAACACACAAAAAAAGCAGAAAATTGAAAAATCTACTAGATCCCATCATGTTCTACTAGTCATTAAACAACTGCTTTTCTGTGCTGACAGCTAACAAAATGAGAACCCAAAATGCAAAAAAACAATTTACTAAGGTGTTCACCTGTAAAAAATAATTATAGAGAGAGATATTTCTTACCATCTTCTTTGGTTCTGAGCAGAACTGGGTTGCTGAGAGGCCCATCACCAATACGTGTAAACGCTAACACTTGCAGCACGTACACTGTGTACTTTTGGAGAGCTCCAAGTAGGACGGTCAAATTTCCTTCTCCTTGTACCACCAGCACAGAAGGAGGATCTTCTAGGTCTTTTTCACTGTACATCACCTGTGGAAATGACAGTTTTCACATGAACAAATGCACACAGGTGAGCAGAAGTCACTCATAAGGCTTTCTACTTGCTTCATGTACATTTTATGTCCCACTCCGATCATATTTTGATCTATTGTAAAAGCATTCCCAGTGATAATGCCAATTTTAGTCAAAATAAAAAAAAAATGTTTTGTTTTCTAGGACATCATTTCTGCAGTGGAGTTCATCAGAAACTTGCCTGAGTTGTGGTATTCCTGCACTTTCCTACCATCCTTTTGTTTACCCTCTCTCCAAATAGTTTAAAACCGCTCATAACCCTAAGCTAACATTAGCTCTGCAACAAAAATGGCGAGCAATACAGGAGCCATCCAGTCGTACAGTTTTGAGCCAGATTCCAACTTAGACGAGGAAAACAAAGACGTTCATGGATCCAATTGTATACAGTTGGATGAATCAGAATGAAGTGGAGCAGGGAGCTTGTGACCTGCCCAATGTAGTTTTTATGTAACACCCACAAGTGTTTTCTAAATGACATTTTTTTGTCTGCTCCTGATTTACAATGATTTAAATAAAGAGATACTCAGAAATGAAGCTTTAATCTTTATTTTCTTTATATATATCCTCTATCATGAGAAAAATGCTACAAGAACATGTTAAAAACAAAACAAAAAAAATACCACGTTCTTTAAAGTGGGTCTTTAAGTCCTTCAAACAATACTCTCCACCTTTAATTGACTAATTTTGATCAAAAAAGTCCAGTTTAAGCCAATTTAAGATTCAAGCCGTCTATAAAGCAGATGTCAGCTCATTACTGGCAAATTTTTATTAAGCCACAGTTTTCCTTATGGCTTTACAGGAATAACAAAGGAGGGAATGAAACATATTATGGGTTTAATTGGTATAATAAGGATCATTAAAGGAGAGTCACGTTGAGTGAGCTAAACGAAGGGCAGAGATGCGTTTGATAAAACCTGTAGAGCTTCAGAATAGAAAGAAGACAAATGAGTTTAACACCTTGGCTAAAGATCCATGATAAAGACAGAAATAACTTGATCCTTTAAAAAAAATTATATTACGGCTGAATGTAAATCTAACAAAAGTGAATAACAGGACAACTTATTTGCAAAAAGATGCGCTAAAGATGAACCCACTCAAAAGTGACAGCAGTGTATGAAAGTATTTTCAGCGCCATGGCAGTGGGTTTGAGTCATAATAAAAGTCTATGTTTATCATCGTGCAGTCAATGATGGAATGCGTTCAGTCGCTGCAACTTTGTGAGTCAGAGACGGTTTTTTTGGCAGTGATGGAAGACAGAAGCACAGAGAAGTAGGCTATGCCAGGTTCTATCTTTCATCTCGCCTCTTTTCATGAGATTCTGCATGTGTGTGAAGTGTGGAGTATTATTGAACTTTAACTGAGTTAAAGTACAATGACAAAATTCCAATAACACTTGCTCCCACATTTAAAGAAGAATAAAACAAAACAAAATCACAGCACATTGTGCTTTCGCTGGCAAAAGGACAAAGTAAGAAAATGTGCAGACAGCAGATTGTTTTTCCTTTATACTCCTGAACTTGTATAAGAATTCCACACGCTTACAGCCAGTTGAGGAAAATGTCACCTCTTGCTAAATTGATGAAAAACAAAAATAGAAATAAAGCATGCACAGTAGGAAGCAGGGCAACCGCTCAACATCTACTGGGGGATGGAAGGTGTTAAGGAGCTGCTGGCAGCCACTTCCCATCTATTAAAATGGTAGGCATGCTGCTCCGAGTGATCCGCAGGAAGGCGTGAGAAAAACACACAGATGTGGGGTGTGATGTGCTTTGGGCACGGTGGATGATATGACCTGGATTTCATACATTTGAAAAGAAAAAAGTGAAATGGGAAGGGCCCGATTTTCTTTCACACAGGCGCAGCTTGTTCTCTTGTTCAGATTTAAGTATTTTTAACCCAACCGTGTCCGTGCATTTGAGGATAAATTCCCTTCGCTTTAAGTCTTTTCTCTTCTCATGCATTCATTGAAACTTATCAAAAATGAATACTTGAGTGCAAATGCAGAAAAAAAAAATATGGCGATTAATTTCTTGATAAACCTTTAGTTACAAAACATCTGCTGATCAGATTTATTCAAGTTTTGATGGGCAGAATAAGAATGAGATCCCTGCTTCTTATTTTTAAACAAG
>NC_050512.1:12267501-12306447 GCF_002922805.2 Oryzias melastigma
GTAGGCAGACTGCAGGATGTGTTGCTTAAGTGGGTGGGAAGTCTGGACTTAAATGCTAATGCTGAATCTCTAAAGCATACACTCACACACAATGCACAAACTATTACATTTTCTTGCAAAGATGGCAGTCTCAGGTTTCTGAATAATGGAGCACCATCCAAAACCAACAGGCTTCTTGGATTATTGTCCACTTTTACACAAATGAAGATGAGTGTTATAGTCTCACCTAAAATAAAAGTGCTGTTTAAAGAAATCAGAACAGTCTCATTTACATGCGTGCACAAAGCAACGCAGAAGCCCTGAAGAACAATCCCGCTAGTTGGGTGTGTTTTTTGCAAGCAGACCGTACTGGAATAGTTACAGGATGTTACATCATGTTCACTGTCTATCGGATTTTTTGGGTGCACTTTTGTGGGCATCTGTGTGTACATGACAGTGTTGGAGAGAGTGATAATGGGCTGAGAAGGTCAAGTTTGGAATTGATGCAAGTTTGAGTGCTTTTTCACCTTATACCCAAGGATGACTCCGTTCCTTTGTGTCTGAGGAAGAGCAGACCAGGTGAGCATGATCTTGGAGGAACTCACTGCCTCAGCAGTTACATTCACAGGTGATCCAGACGGAGCTGAGGAGCACAAAGAAACCACACACGCCGCTCAGTGCTGCCACGCCTCATGAACAAAATCTTCGATTTCACGTCAGTCATTTCCCCCTCCCGCTCCCCATCAATCCTTCCCTCTCTGAAATTGCAGAGGAGGGTAGAGGGCAGTGAAAGGTGCCAGGATGAGAAAAGACGCAGAAAGCAATTGGAGCTATTTATTTCTCATCCATCTGCCTTCTAACGCCCGGTTGGCACCACGTTTCAGAGTTATCACTGCTGGACATCTTCAAACAGACAAGATTGCCTAAAAAAGTTTGTACTCGTACCAGATTCGGCTGTGCGTGCTTCAACAGTGCTGCTCCACGGTCCCGCTCCTATTGAGTTGAAGCTTTGTATTTGAATGTGGTACTGGGTCCAGGGACTCAGGGCCTCCACAGTGGCATCAGTGCTGTTTACTCCACCCTGCACATCCTGTGTTCTGTCCTTCCCCTGACCATCTGTCCTCCGCACACGCAGCCTGTACCCCACCGTTTCTGGGCTGCTGTTGTATTCAGATGCTGGAAGAGGCTAAAGATAACAGGGAGAAAGAGGAAACAGATTTCACTTACGTGTTATTGTTGGTCCATCTTTACTTCACAGAGTCAAATTTAAAGTTCAGCATTGTACTCCTGACCTGTGACTATGAACAACTACGAAGACTTCTAAGAGGAAATATTGTGAAAATAAAATTAAAATGAACAAAACAAAGATAAATGTTTTACAGCTCACTGTTTCAGGAATTATACAGCTTTCTGTTAAGCTAACAATTTTAGAAATATGCAACTGAAAGTCCAACTCTGATCCTCTTTTCATCTATCGTAAAAGCATTCCCAATGGTCTTTTATTTATGATTATGCAGTTTTAGCAAAAAAAAAAAAGAAAAAAAAGAAAAAAAAAACTCTGTGATTGTCAAAGACATAGTTTCTGCAGAATAGCAGTAGTTCATTAGAAATTCACCTCTAAGTTGTGGGGGAGGCCATTAGTGCAAACTAAGCCCAGCCCAACTGCCTTTCATCTTTTGGTATGTACTCTCTCCAGCTAGCTTACAGCCCCTCACACTCCCAATGTATTATTACCGGTGAACAATATTGAAACATTCCAACCTTACAGTTTTGAGCATGATGCCAGCTCAGATAAGGAAACAAAGACGTACACGGATCTATTTGTCTACAAGTGGATGTATCAGAATTAAGCAAGCAGGGTGCTTGTGGCCCAACCATTATGGCTTCTTCATCACACCTACAAGCTTTTTCCAACTGCATTTTTTTGCATCTGCTCCTGATTCACAATGAATTGAATAAAGAAATACTCGGAAATGCAACTTTAAGCTTAATTTTCTTGACATGGTTCCCCCATCTAGCAAGAAATGCTACAAGAACATGTTAAAAACACCAAAAAAACATAACTTTCATCAGCGTGGGTCTTTAACTAAAATAGTTTTTGGACCAAAAGAATAAACGCAGCATAAATTATATTAAAACATTTGCAAAAGTAACTTTCTTTTTTCTACCCCATAGCATTATACTTCCAAAACCCTTAAAAAAACAAATATCTATTTTTGTTATCTTTATTATTGTCTCAGTGTTCTTTCTGTGATTTTCTTAGCACTGCCTTTGACTAACCACATTAATCAACTCTGGAAGGAAATGTCCTAAAGTCGTGTTCACTACAGTCTCAGTTTGAGAGGACATAACTGCATACAAGACATGCTACACAGAGCCTGCTCTCTGCTACACAAACAATAGAGAAGAGGGATACTGAGTCATTTTAAATACCTGAGTGACTTAGCACAGTTTAGCATTTAGGAGCCATAATACAGTATGTCACATTAGCTTTATTACCCTTAATGTGCAGCTTAGAATAATAGCCTGAGCTAAAACCATTGTGATGGTTCCATTATTGCAGAAAAACCAGCAAAGCTCAGGCTGGGCGCCAACATACAGGTAAAGTCCCATTAGCATGCTGCTCTTGTAGCCCGTAGTTCTTCAGTGTCTGTGTCTCATTTGACAGGCTCTTTTTCTCATTCCAACTCTTAAATGGAAAATATTCTGCTCGCAATTTATGTTTTAATGGAACAGTGGAACGGGGACCAAAGAGAGATGGAGGGAAGGAGAGGGGACGACAGGAAGAAAGAAAAACAAAAAAGAGAGAAAAAAAGACGACAGTGAAGAGAAAATTACATTGCAGTTTGTTCTGGTAGGGGTCCAAAGCAGTGAATAGGAAATGTGATAGATTAGTGTTAGCACTGATAACCAGAGAGACACTAATTATAGGCTGACAGCCACTCAACCTGTTCAGCCCTGCTGTCTTTAAGTGAGCACACAGATGTGAAAGCTGTGTTCTCATTGATGTATAATTATGAGGGAACACACAGAAAGGGTTTTCAAAGAACCAAAAGAAACCCCAGCCAAATTAACACCACTTACATTTGAGTAAAGAGGCAGAAAAAAAGGTTTATTCTTTCTCAGAGCCAGGTGTGCTTCCAGTGCGCATGTGTGTGTCGGTCTGTGTGTGCAATGTCGTACCTTCCAGCTGAAACGTAGGCTGGTCTGTGTTGCTGACACAAGGCGGAGGTTGGACGGGTGTGTGTCAGGGGCAGCCTGTAGTGTTTGAATCAGCCTAGAGGGGGCGCTCATGGGACTAGAACCAACAATGTTCACCTGCTGCATCCTGAACCTGATGATAACATAAAACATTACATTTAACTTTGATGAGGAGAGCAGTGTTACTGCAAAAAGATGAATGGCTCCCAGCAAGCTTTATTAATCCTAAATTTTCTTTACAATCGAGATCATAAAACTACATAATTAGCATTTAAAGCTTCCACAGTGTACTAAAATGTGAAAACATAAAAAAAATTATCTCAAAACTTACACACACATAGACATAACTGTTGGCACCACCCTGACAATGAATGAACAATGTAAAATACTTACTATGAACAACATTATTGTAAAAAGATAAACATTTGATAAAAATACACTAATAAAAAACAAACACTGCTTTAGATTAAATCCAAACAATATTATGATACCCAAAACTGTTGAAATTGTTGGGCAACCTCTTGAGGTATCAATCACTCACCTGTCAACAGGTATTTTGCTCTACTTCTTTTGAGCAAACTTCTCAGAATACTTCAGGTCAGAAAGGCATCTTCTCCAGATGTTATTTTTCATCTCCTTTCATAAATGCTCAACTGGATTTATACCAGAAATCCAAGAAGAAACATTTCAGAATATTCCCCTGTTTTTCTCTTAGCCGTTCTTGGTGTTTTTAGCTTTTTGTATTTTGATTTATTGTCCGTTCAGAAGAATCTTGACAAGAACCTTGACATCAAGCTCACTGACAGCTGACAACTCATTTCTCTCCAGACCGCCTTCATAATATTAAGATTTCTTTGTACCTGCACACGTTTAACCTTGTGCCGGTTGCACCCCAAACAATGACAGTACCTTCCATGTTTCACAGTAAGAAAAGTGTGTTTGGTTTGCTCCACTTTTGTGTGATCTTAGAACTGATGTTGCCAATAAGCATCAGTTTTACCTCATCTGTCCAAAGGACGTTCTCCCAGAGTCTTTCTGAGGAACATTCCCTTCTGGCATCTTTTTTACTTATTTTCAACAGTCATCAGTCATCTCCCTTGAAGTCCACTTTACCTCAAACACATGAAGGCCCAACGTTACACTGATGTACCTTGACTTTGCAGTTTAGCTTTGTCTTTTTCGGTCGTCCTTACTGTTCATTATATCTGTCTCCTCAGTTTGTCATCAGCTTCCCTCTTACTGCCACATCCAGTTAGACCATCTAAACTCCTGAGGACCTCAAACTTCTGAAGCAGATTTGCAGATGCAGCCACCGGAACAGATTTATTTTGGTTTGAGCTTCATGATTTGATGTAAGATAATCAGCAAAGCTGGAATTTAACTTTAACCACACTGCAAACCTTATACTAAATAATGTGTTTTTCAACAACAAAGTGATATTGGATTCTCTTTTATTCAAAATACTAAAAGAAATAAATATGATGTGAATATAACTTATAAAAAAGACTTTGTAAAACGTAGCAAAATAATGGTAGAAGTGATGAGGCCTCCTTTTATAAGGAACTCTGTACACTGCACACCATTAACTTGGTTAGCCCACAGAGCTACAGTAGTGAAAGGATGTAAAAGATTTAGGTCACTTCACAACTCATTATACTTTTCCATGTTTATTTATGCTTTGACTCTTATCTGAAAGCCGCAAATATTCTGTCAAGAAACAAATATGCAGAGATGGGGACACAAGTGCAGTCATGAAGGAGCGTTTGTTAGCCTCATTACCTCTGAAAGCAACAGTTTGGCTGCAACAGATAAAAATATTTGAGTGTGTGAAACTGCTTCTGTGAGTTGTAGTCCCTGTGTTGGGAGATAGAGAGCGGGGTGTAAAGAGGGACTTAAAGCAGGGGATAAGAAATACAGCAAGCACATCACTTCATGCAACATCCCGGTGGTGTTGCCTGCAACAACATAATCCCTATGAGTGCACGATGTGTGCATACACACTGCAATCCCATTAGAGATGAAGGCAAAGATAGCAGGAGACACAGTCAGACCAGCAGGCTGATAAAAATGGATAATCAGAGGAGAGACAGGCAGATGGATGGAGAAGGAAAGAGACAAACGGAAAAGAAAAAGCTGCTGCTGTTACAAGTGTCAATAGATGACTTTTACTAAATGTAAGCTCCTCACAGCCCTTGAGGAGGGATTACAAACCCTCCTCTCTCCTTATCTGTCTCCTCTTCTCCTTGTCTCTTATGACTTGGCTCTTTTTCTTTTGCTCTCCTCACTTTCTCATTAACTTACTACTCCTGCACCTTCATCTCTCTCTTTCCCTTTAGCTAGGTGCAGGAGGGTAATAAGAATCTGCATGCTGCACCTGTGAAGGTGCTGACAAACAGAAAAGTCCCAGATGGAACTGTCTCTCTTCTGCCTGTGTGATTTATCGAACTTCACCTGAGCTTTGCAATCCTGCAGAAACCGGTGAAGAGTGAGATGTGTGGACGCTGATGTGTGTAAATACTGTACATTTGGGGTAATGATTGAAAGGGCTCGTCTGCTGCTGCTGCTCACCTGTACTGAGTGAATGGAGTCAGGTTGGGGATTTCTAATGTGTCTGCGTCCGGATGGTTCTCCTCGTAAACGACTCTCCATGGGTCCTCTTTACCGTCCTCCTTTACAACCTGCCCAAGAGGGAGGGGCATGTCCTTAAAAAGTTCCCGTCCTGCTAAATTATCAGCAACATCGTCAGCAAAAATGTGAGTGGAACACAAACACATACCTGGGCTTCTACTATCCATCTCGATATGGTGGTCTTCCCATCAGGACCAGGTCTGAATTTAAGAGATGCTTTACGAGGGCTGATGTTGGAGATGACCAAGTTAGAAGGGGCACCAGGAAGTTCTGCAGAAAGAAGATAATGATTTACTTTAAACAGCAAAAATAATGGAAACATGGAAAAAATACCTTTCATAAGTCTATAGACAGCCAAAAGCTTACATCCTCATGCAGGTGTATACACGTTTTGCAGTCACTGATAAAGAGAAACTTGTAAATGTAATGACTAATTATAAAAAAGACAAACCAAACAACAACAAAAAAAATGCCGTAAGGAAAATTAAACATATTTAAATTTGAAATATAGAGACATCTGTGTGCAAAGATATCAAAAACACAGCACTAACAAAAGCATATTTACCAAACAACAAAAGCAGCTTGAGATCAAGAAGGGATTTCTCTGCCTGAATAATCAGTTATGAAAATCAGAATGAAAAGATGCATGAATCATTTAGGATTTGGTTTGTATATTGAATTTCTGGACCAAACAGCTCTGATGTGAAAACAAGCTTAGTTCTTTACATTCTCGATATAAACACTAACATTTCTCTAGTCTTTAAGGCAACAGTCTAATCTGGTTTATTTGAGGATTATTAAGTGTTTGCATCTAACGGAATATAAAACAAATGTGCTCATATCTGCAATATTTAACAGTGTCTGGTCTCTTAATGAAGGTAAACCGTCTGATACTATATGTTATCTATTATTTTAGAAGCAATGAGGAATGAGCAAAAACAGAATTTTATACCATTTATTCAGAGATAAAGAATTATTTCCTTTTTTCTGTCTCCATATGATTGTTCCTGAACTGTTTTGCCCCTATTAAACAGCCACAACAATAACTCTCTACTATATGTCTAATTTAGACACCATGAAAAGATTCAACATGCCCTATCTGACTTTGTTATAACTGCCTTTGTTTATAGTTATGTTTATTTTTAGTGTGATGTTTTATTTTAAAGAAGCTACAGAAAATCTGCCCTTTCCCTTTAGCATGGTATTCTGTTGGAGAAAGGTGTTAATAATTTCCAAATCTAAAACTTGACATCTAACTTACTGAGGTTAAACTATCTTTAATATACTTTATAGATGTAATCAGGTCGTTTTATTTTTTCATTTCTCTTCTTTAGCATCAAATTAGATAGTAAATCATGCTTGTATCAATACATGTTATACAAAGTACTACTGATAGATTAAGCAGGAAGATTGTTGTAACAAAAATTAAGTTTAAATAGCTGTTGCGAGTTTTTCTTTATTCAAATTGTTGTGAATCAGAAGCAGGCACAAAAAAAATCATTTGGAAAAAGCTTGTAGCGGAGACGTAGATGGTACAGTCGGCATGCTCCTTGATGCGCTCCATTCAGGTGCATCTACTTGCAAAAAATAGATCCTGTAACATTTTCATTTTCCTCGTCTGAGCCGACATCTGGCCCAAAACTGTACAGCCGAATAGCCCAATATTTCTTGCCATTTTTTGTTGCACCAGTAATGCTAAATTGGGGTTGTTAGGGATTGAAGCTAGCAGGTGAGATTTTAATCAAAAGGATGATGGGAAGTAGGGGCCGGCTTACTCTGCGCCAATGGTCCCACCCAGAACTCAGAAGCAAATTTGTAATGAACTACTACCAGTTAACGAAAAGTTTTTTTTTGATTTAGGCTAAACGGCAAAATTAAAAGACCAGTGAGAATGCTTTTACAATAGATGAGAAGATAATCGGAGAGGGAATTTAAACAATACTTCTGGTTAATAATTCAATTCTTGGAAGAAAATCCACATATTTATCTGATTTAATTGTCATTCACAAACCCAGTTAAACTCAGGATTTGCAGGAAGCATTCCTCTATTAAAACCTAAAGTCAGAATTCAAGAGGGTGAAGCTACTTTTAACTATAATGCGCTACACAGATGAGGGTAGATTCCTATAAACTCTGATGCTCCTCAACTTTATCTATATTTACACTCACACAACTTCATTTTTTGTTGTTGCTTTGTTTAAAATGCCACACTAACCATTTAATCTATATATATATATATTATTAAATTATATATTTTTTAAAGCTTTTTGGGTGTGTAGAACACTTTCAATGATCCTGAGCGGATGAAAGATGCCATACAAATAAAGCTGCCTCACTTCATATGAACACATATACTATAGCTTACATTTACTGTGGAGGTCCAGGTTTTTATGTGAGCTGTTCAGTTTTTTATTATTTTTTTTTGCATCTGACAGAAGATGTTCTTTCCACCAGCTTAACATAATACTCTTGCAGTTATTCCCAGGCCTCTTGCAGTATCAGATAAATCTTTAGATCATTTTGCACACTTTAAAAAAAAACTTCTAACCAGATATCTAGCGGTAAATTGACAGGCGGTGAAATCAAACCTTTACTCAGGGGATTTGCATAGGTTAAGGTTATAACCTGATGGTATTACTATTGTTTTATGAATTCCAGGAAGTGGGTGAATTAACGATCCAAAAGCATCAGACTGTCATCTGCAAATACATTTGTTTTGTTTTTATTCCATTAACAATGTGATTTCATGTTTTTCCCTCAGTTTGTTTCAGTCCATTGATCCATTCAAGTTCTTTTTTTTTATGGAAATTAATGAAAGTTGAGTCTTTTGAACGCATGTTCAGTGTCTTTTTCAACTTGAAGGTTTCTGTTCAATTACAGGCTTTTTTTTGCACTGTAAGTTCTATAGAAAAATTAAAAGATTGCAGCTCAAATAAAATTATACATAATAGATAATCCAAGGAGTCAGAGGCCTTTCAACATCAGGGCCTAATAACACTGAATAGATCGTGCTAAAAGATTTTTCTTTAAATCTATAACTTAGAATCGAGGTGAAAGCTTTCCAATCTTGATTCAAAAACACTAACAAGTCTATAATGAAAGGATTTCAATCTGTTCTACCAATCTTTAGGCAAAAGAGAAATATTTTATCATAATGGGAGCGATTTGGGTTGTCTCGAAAGTGCGGTTAAATGATTTCAATAATAACTGTGCAAATGGTTCCATGAAAGTCTTGAAACACCCTGCTGCATGTCCATCAGTTTCCAAAGCTTTTGTTTGCTTTTAGTCTTCATTTTTCCTTCTCCAATTCTTCCGTTGTTATAGTAACCAAGAGGGTTTTGTTATGTTCATAAAAAAAATAGATGTATTACACTTTAACATTTCAATGGGTACTTAGAAATTCTTTGTGATGAAAATCCCCTGCCTTGCTGGTGCTGTCACAACCACATGCAAAACACATTTATTAAACCAGCCCTGCATTTTGTTCAAGAGGAAAAGGACAGAGGCACTGCAGCATGACAAATGTATTCAGTAGGGTAGATCAAAAGAAATAAACAAAACAAATAATATTCCCTGCAGAGACCCTTCAGAATCGACAAAAATGACAACTCCAAAGCTGACAAAAATGTTGTCAGAACTTCACCGTGTTTTCATGACTGTCAAAGATTTTTTAGTAAAACAGAAGCAAAACAACAAAAAAGTTGAAAAAAAATAAGGGAAGGAACTTGCTTATGTGCAATAAAGCTTCAAATAGAAGAAAACTGCCTCCTGATTTATTTATTTTTTTCAATGTTCATCTGAGCCATACAATTGTAAAAGTTCATTTAAACTAAAGCCCTGGCACTGTGCTACAGCTGCTATCTGTGTGTCAGAGCAATTCATTTCTTTTTTCCATGGTCATCAATACAATACCCAGAAAGATGAATTTGAACAGCGGAGAGGGGCAAGGTAAAGGAACTGCACAGTCGACTGTATTGTATTTTAAGCCTAGAAATTTCTAAATAGGCAGCACAACTGTGGAAATTAATTTGACACATTTCTACTCTGACTTTGTTCCATCTTCATGGCAATAATGAAAGGCAGGAAATAGGCAGTTTGGTTGCAAGTCACTGGCAGCCGGAGTGGCACACTTACTGGCAGACAATGAGAAGCCGAAAGACAAGACTCGATTTGAAAGTAATCATCTCCACCAAGTTACCCAGGCTGAAACAGTGGGCCTTATTACACAGAAATCATGATAAAAAGGCATCTTTGTTTCTGTACTCAGCCTCCGTCTGTGCATTCACACTGATCCTGTGATGCTGGTGAAATCCCTCTACGGTTGCTCCCCTCACACTGCCTCCCCTCATTAAAAAGCAGGATCTCCTTTAGTCATCTCCGTGTGAGAGGCAGGTGATAATTTGGCCTTAATTGTGATCACAAGCTAATAAACTAAGTGCTGCGTTGTATTTTAAGCCTCAACTTTTTTTTTTCTTTTTTTAAACGTGGCAAGAAAAGCCAGAGCTTCAGAAAATCTGAAGGAATATAAACTTGCAGCATCAGCTTTATGAGAAAAAAATCCCACTGACATACTTGAAAAGAGTGTAAAAAGTTTATTTTTTATTGTTCTGATAAAAGCTCCAATATGCCACTCATCTGGAGCAAAATGTTCCATCCAGGTCTCCCTGTGACTTAAGTATCTGTCCATCAGCTGTATTTTTAATGATATATGTATGCGTTCATTTGTCCATGTCTGGTGGTTTTGAACAACCTATTTGGTATACAGTTAGGGGTCCTTTACCATCACTTGAAAAGGTGTTAGTAATGGTAAACATGAATACTAACCAACTCTCCACCTTCAGTTTATTTGACACAAACCCACAAGTACAAGATGTTGGAACACCTTGTTGCAGCTATATGTGGTTTGTTTTTCCTTTTGTTCTGCGAAGTATTTTTGTGACAGAGTGCAACCTCGCTGTGTTTTGTGGATCTGCATGGGTCTTTCTGTGAGTCCTGCTTTCAAGGGTTGTTTGCTGAGTGGTGGAGACTTCAGATTGGACCAGAGCTGATGGAGGATGGATCCTAAGTTTCTCTTACCTTTTTTTTTTTTTAGAGGGGAGCTCAGCTGCCAGTGGTTCTGTTTATGTCTTCAGCTCAGCTCTCTTCTCCACTTTTAGTGTTCCCTCCCCAACAGCACCAGATGTTGTTTTGTACCATGGTCTGCTCTTCCCAACTCTTTTTGATCATGTTTAATGTTGGCTTTGGTTAATGTAAAGCTGAATTTGGTTTTACTAGAGTTTAAATTGGTGCATTGTTAAAGAGCCATGCTTCTTTGGCGAGTAGACCTAAAGGTGGAATTATCAACACTTTGTCCTATCAAACTGCTCATTTATTTGTGGTGCGCAGGGCGACCCAATCATTCTGCCTATTCTATTTCTAGATCCCTTTGCACTGTAAATGCATTTAAGTGAATCAAATGATAATCAGTCTAGTGAATAATTGTTTATGATGCTAAGTGCATTTTAAAGAGCAGCTGTGGTGCAGAGATAGAACAGTTGACCTCTGATTAGAAGATTGGCAGGTTCAGTTCCCACCTTGCATATTCAGGTGTCAAAGTGTCCTTGGGAAAGACACTGAACCCCACATTGCTCCTAGTGGTTATAGGTTGACGTCAGTCTGCGGCAGCGGAGCCGCCATCACTGTCAGTGTGTGTGTGAGAGAATGGGACTCTGACTAACATGTTTATGGCCTTCAAGGAAGGTAGAAAAGTGCTATAAAGGAATACTCCTAACAACAATTCAAATGTACTGTGCAGTGTGCATTAAGTCATTATTAAATCCTCATCAACTTTTTCCAAAACATCACAACCTTGCCCCAAGATTCCAGTGAACCCATTTAGACTGAACATATGTTTTGTATGGCAGTAGTTTAAGAGTACAGAGCTGGTACAGTACAAAAAGAGGGACATTTATATACATATATGTATTTTCATATTTACGAAACTGCTTATGAAGGGTTTTTTTATGTACAAACAAGTTTTCCACAAACAATTCTTAGAGAACAAACGCTCATCATATGAGGGCAAATGGAATTGAAAGCCTAGCAGTGTCCTTAATCTGAAGAGCAACTGAGCCTTAATAATCTTAATAGTATCACTAACCTTATGTCAAACAGGGCTGTTCATTAGCAAGTACTACTTAACATCACTAATTCTGGTTTTAATGACTTCTTCAAAGAGATATGTCCTAATCTGACAAAGCAATTATTTTCTCCTGAAGTGGGGATGTGGGTCCACAATTGTATTTGTGCCCTTATCAGGACCTTTTCTTGTACAATCATCGAGATGGGTGAGACCAATAGGGACCTAAAACAGATTAACATTAAGAGCAATGGGGTTTTTATTCACCTGGTTAGATGAAGGGGGTAAAATGTGAGTTTAAATTGAGTATTGAAATTGGTTCAGTTAGATACGAACGCATAATATTGAAATTTAGAATTTGGATTTAGATTAGGCTGTGTAGATGGAGAACAATATTTGTTCTATTAAGAATATCTGCACACTTGGCATGTCTTATTATGTAGTTTGGATCTTTTTGAGCGGATGTGTGTTCAAGCTCTTAAAAGTGTTGGCATGTATTAATAGCTTTAAAGACCAACTCTGATCATCTATTGGAAAGTGTTCCCAGTGGTCTTTAATTAATTATGTCTTTAATTAATTATTTATTATGAATGTCTCACAGAAAGACCCTGATAATATAAGATGTTTTAAGCTCAAATAAAAAACGTACGTTTTCTAAGACATGGTTTCTGCAGAGCGGCAGGGGTTCTTTAAATGTCATAAATAAACTCTTTTTCAAACAGCACTTTTTTCTGATTCACAACAATTTGACTAGAGAAAGACTCAGAAATGCTATTTTGAGTCTAAATTTTTAGATATACATGTCCTCCATTATCAGAACAATATCACAAGAACATGCTAAAAATGTGATTTATATTTGAGATAATCTTTAAAATTTGAATGAAAAGAAATGACTTTACTCTTACTCAGAATATGGATGTACTACCGGAAGAACATAACTGTTAATCTCGCACAGAAACAATTCTTTGTGTAGGTATGCACTTTGAGCTGTATATTTCCCTCCAGTGTTTCAGGAAGGGGTTGTCTCCAGACAGCATAGTAAAACCAGATCCTGTCAAATACAGGATCACCCATCAGACTGGTTAATTAAAAACTGTGGTTTATCATTCCTGAGTGGGAACATCTAAATTTAAATATTTAAGTAGGTGAACAAATATTTTTAGTGTTGAAATCACTTCGTGCTGAATAAAACTCTGTTCCTGATCTTTAAAGAAGTCTGCCTCCTATGTTAACCAGGCCACCCCTGTCACACCACATTGTGACAGATAGACATAACACAGGTTAAAAGTTTTTGCGTGCTCATACTTTCTCAGTGATTGCCTTTTATGCTCAATCTTGTGCGATGTAATGTCAACATGGGTGCGATAATTAAGGATTCATTCATGTAAGCGGTACTCACCAACCCTGAATTTACACCCTGCATTCCCAATCTGAAGTTCAACCTTTTTAAAACACTACTGGCTTTGAATAGATATTTTTATTGACAGCTGCTGAATTTAACTACCATTAGTCTGGCAAGTGACATTTAAAATCAGCTGCAACCAAATTGGGTATGTGACAGCGTTTTTTTCTGGTAATGAATCAACATATGCACAAATCAATACAATTTCCCTAGAACTATGCTGGCAAACGCAGAGTAAACAATAGAACCTCAAATGTGGTTTTCATAGAATTTTTTAAGTCATTTCTAAGTGAAGTGAAGTTTCCATGTGTTTTTATGGATTAGATTAAATCACACATGAAAGAGTTATTCAATAGTAGGTGGATTATTTTAGAGTAAAAGCTCAGTATAATTTTGACAGTGTCAACCCAAGTGTTTAGTCTGGATGTAGGAAGAGTGTGTGAAGACCACAAACGAGTTTACAACGGAAAGTAACTGCTATTCTGTAAATGCGGGCAGCACACTTGTAAAGGTTATAATGTGAAAACGTTGAGATCAGCTGCTTTGCTTAGACGAATGACAAAATCCTTTCAACTCAGTGAATTCATGAATAAATAAACAAGAAAAGAATTCATGTTTGGTAGATCCCTCGCTTTCTATCTCTTACTTTCCCTCTGTTCATTCTTTAGTTCTTTTTCCTAATCTTCCGTCCTTCGTCTTTCTTTCACTCTTTTGCTTTCATGAATTAATGAATAACCTCTGAATGTAAGAGCTGTCTGTATCCATCTTACTTTCACTTTTTCAGCTTTTACTCATAAATTAGTCAACAGAAAATGTTAAGACAAAATCCTGCTTGTATGAACCGGGTTTTTCTTCCATTCTTTCGCACTCGAGTCTTTTCTGAAAGACTCTCCCCTGCTCTTTGGAGTCTACAATTTCTCTTCCTCCGTCATTACATCTATCAGTCTCATATCCCCTCTTCAGGTCGTTTCTTTGATTTTTTTCATGTCCCCACTCCAGCCATTGGTGTGTCTTTCCCACATTGTTATTTACACTTAATCAGCACTAATAATGACTGCAGCATGGACATGCACGCGCTCACACACACACAAGTTCATTTTCTGCAAATGACATAAGCACAGAAATACAGCTTGGATTAAAGAGGTCTGGAAGTCGCTGTAAACAACTAATTCTTGTGTGACTGAGTATATGAATGTATGTGTCGACGGTGTGGGTGATGATTCATGGACGCACAGTAGCAGCCACTTATCAGCCTAGGGAAAGACAAAGGCATCCTGAGAGCTCATCACTCATACTTACTCTGGTAGACGTGCAAATCCACACAAGAAGAAAACAATTTTTAACATCTACTGTCATCATTGTCTATGTGTGCTTGGAATCCACAGTACCTGGTGGAACTCCAGTGGAGATGGTGGAGGATGTGACCACGCCCTGCCCTGCTGCTGTGAGTGCGGCCACTTGGATTGTGTACTTGGTGGTGGAGTTCAGGCCTGTCAGCCGGTACTGCAGGGTGGAGTTGGACAAGGACCGCTCCACAAGACTCGACTCAATGCCAGGTACTTCCCACCACAATGTGTAGCCTAAAGGATGTGCAGCAGAGGTTTTTCTTCTATTACTGAAGATGCATACATTGTGGACATAAGCAGAAATCCATACACATAGGCGCCTTCCTATAATGAGAAAGGCAGAGCTAAACAAGAGGAGAGGGTGTAAGAGGAGTAACTAGAGTCAAAATTCCTGTCTGTCCTTTTGCATCTTCCCTGCCATGCATCACACTCCAACACCCTGAAATGGGTGTGAGTGAAGCCATTTGTGTGTAAAGCCCTGAGGAGAGCGAATGGTGCCTCATCCGTCTCCATCCTTACCAGGTGCTGGATGAAAAGCCGGTTCAGGAGCAAGAAAAAGTAATTGTACAAGGTGACCTTCACTGAATATCCATTTTCCTGCTCCTCTGAGTGTGTAAGCTGACTGTAAAAGCGCTGTTACCTTGCAATGCAAGGCTTGTGTTGGAATATGATGTGGTGTCATGCCAACAAAAAAGATGCACACGTGCAACCCACTAGTAAACAGCAGGCTTGTCGTGTTCACCAGCGTCATTGTCTGGCGGTAGTGTGAAGGAGCTGATGGGGGTGGGGTGGGAGTAGTGCCTTATGCTCTGTGATGTGCTACACAAACAACACCCTAGGTGTTGGAACACGTGGGATGAGGGGCATGTTTGCGATAATGTAGGAAGACAAACTGCAGAAGGAAGGGATTAACTGATAATGAATCAGCTGAACACAAACATAATGTCAGAGATGGAGGGATGTCTGTGCAAAGCCACACAAAGCCTTAAAGACTGATTCTAGAATGGAAGAAGCTCATGATGTTAAAGTCCCACTTCAATTATCTTTTGATCTATATTCAAACATTCCTAGTTGCATTTTAATTATGATTATGCCATAAAAAACTGTAATTTTCTAGGACATAGTTTCTGCAGAGCAGCAGTAGTTCTTTAGAAATTCACCTCCGAGTTGTGGGCGAGACTGTAGTCCATCATCTCTTTGTTTACTCTCTCTCCTGCCGGTTTACAGCCCACCACAACCCCAACCTAACGTTAAGTTGGGGCTTTCTAGCCTTAGAGTTTGGAGCCAGATTCCATTCGAGGAAAACGTACATGGATCTATTTGTCTGAAAGTGGATGTGTCAGGATGGAGAGGAGCGGGGAGCTTGTGGTCTGTCAATTGTACTTTGTACTTAATAACTACAAGGTTTTTCAAACAGCTTGTTTATTATCTGCTCCTCATTCACCACAGTTTGCACAACAAAATACTCAGAAATACAGTTTTAATCTTAATTTTCCGTTTTTATGTTCTGTATTAGGGCTGCCACAAACAAACATTTTAATAGTTGACTAATCGGGTCATCATAAACTGGGTGTAATCATCATTAGCTTTAAACTTGAAGTGTTTAAGTTATATGCTAACCCAAAATAAAGAGGATTAGAACAATAGTTTATTAAAGGAATCATGCTCTTCTATTAGTCGACATAGTCGTAACTAATCAACTAACCGTGACAGCCCTATTCTGCATAAAAAAAAGATACAAGAATGTGTTAAAAATACGCCTGAAACACAATTTTATTGGGAGTGGGTATTTAAGGGGAACTATAAGTAAGACTGTATGAGTTACCTTTATTGTCAGACTTCACCTTTCTACCTGAGAAGAATACCTGTAACTAAAAATGACAGCTGTATTATTTTCTACTGTTTGCATTTGCTTTTTCCTGCATAGAACTCAAAGTTAATTGAAGCTTGTATCATTGTGAACGATTGGCAAATGAGATGGTTGGAGGAAAGTTTCTTGATTATAGAGAGAAGTAGGTGAATGGGGAGAACAGGTGATTGTTTGCTGGCACAAGCTTGTAAAATACATCATTATAGGTTGAGCAGCACTAACCAGTGACGATTCCATTCTTCTCCTTAGGCTCCGCCCAGCTGACTCGAACAGTAGTGTCCAAAATTTCAGTGAAGCTAAGCTGGTGGACTGGTCCAGGTGCTAAAAAAACAAAAAAAACTTTAAATATTTCAGCTTATATTAAAAACAAGATTAGCTTCCTTAACACTAATCTAAGTTTTTTTTTTTATTAAACCCTCTTTTTTTTTTTAAACATAAATGCCCAAGGCTTTCCATTACCTTTAGCAGTTCGATTTTCCACGCTACCTTATTATCACATGTGCATTCACACGTACACACACACATGCACGCAAGCATGTCATTTCTCATTTCATCCATGGCTCTCTAACCCTTCTCCCTGCAGAGCGATTAAGCTATTCATCTGAGACATTCAATAACACTCACACATTATAACAATCACACACTCACGCACACACACATACATGCAAAACCTATCATCAAGTAAGAATTACACCCACCGTTAACCCTGCAACACACCCAGCACCCAATCAATACCGGTCCACTGCTGTCAGAACCACTATGTGTGTTCTAGTGCGCGTGTTTGTGTGAGCATACGCATGGCTTCTAATATCCTTTTAGCACTCAATAATTGCTGGTTGGAAATAATTGCTTGTCTGTCTGCCTGTAGCATATTGTATTTATTTGATGGTGTGACTGTGTTGCATGTGCTCTTGTAACTGGGTGTGGCAGTTGTTATGTTTATCCACGGAAGAGTGGGCTTTAAATACCAGCCCATATGACAACATATTCATCAGTTGAAAAAGACACAGTGGACAGTATGGAAGCAAAAATACCTGCTAATACCCACAAAAAAACTAATAAATATATATTTGAAGCCACTGTTCACACAGGACACATTGATGAAGGTTGGGTTTATTTTAAAGGATGTTGAACTCACTGTCTTCATGTGTCTGCAGGAGGGTGGGGGGGCTGCGAGGACCATCCCCAGGTGTGGTGAAGCAGAGGGTGGAGCCATAGTACCAGGTAAACTTTTTCAACCCGGACACTAGTCCTGTGTGCCGCAAACTGGGGTAGTCTGGAGTGATGGTTACTGTCTTCATGTCCTCTGGAGACTGCTCGGGCCAGACCATCAGCTGTGTCCAAATAAACCAAAAACGGCACCAAAAAAAATTAATAAAATAAACACACTTCTTAATTGACCCATGTAGTAAACCAAATAAGACAAATTAAGTCAACTTTCTAAAACCAGGAAGCTCAAACGAAAATCGACAAGATTTGAAAAAGCGTAACAGAAAGCCTGAACTTGTATAGGAGCACTAAGGGAGGAGACAAACGAGCAGCAGGTGCTGTGATTAAAAACTAGAAACAGGTGTGAGCGGCTCCAGAGAAGCTAAATTTAAAGAACACGAGGAGAAGAGTAAACATCTCACTGAACTAAATCGCTAAGAACAACAGCAAACACATATATTTTTGAATGTAATTTATTTAATTCTATAAATAAATAAATGTACTTTTACTGTAACAATAAAAAGGGTTTAATTTATAAAATAATAATAAGAAAAAGCTTAGATACTATGGGCTTCTTTGGATAAAAGCAAAAATCATTTTTTTTTTATTCAATATCCAAATTACAATTAAATTTAATCAACTTCTAAAAAAAAACTTTTTTTACAATTAATCTGATGACCTGTTTATGTACAGTTGTCAAAAAATTCTCATAAAGTTGTTCTATAGCTACATTTTCAGTACTTGTAAGTACTTGGTTTGGTATTTATATTTAATGAATATTAAGTCTCACTGCCCTTTTCTTGGTGCTTTGTAAAGCTACTGTCTTAAAACCTCAATGTATTATAGGTTGCAGCATGTCATGTTCTGCGCAGCACAGTTAATTGGTGGATATATTGTTTCTATCTGCAGCATCCCTAATGGGACAACCCACACAAGTGACATTTAATAAACTGTCCTATATTTTTTCTGACAGTGCATATTCATTATTCAAGGGAAAGGATTTTTATCACCTTTATTCCTTCGTGGAAACACAGACTGCTGAAGTGCTTTACAATATGGATCTCTTTAAAGTCAAACACAGACAAATAAAGAGCTACTAGGCATCTGAACAACACAGCAAAATATCTGTTTAGTGAAAATTGAGTTAAAAGTCAAAGTGCAAAATGAGTTGAACTCCTAAACTGCTATAATTTGGCAAAGCAAAAGTATTGCAGACTTCAAACTATCCTCGGTGTAATAACAGGAGGAAAAAATAGACTGGAATTTTTCTCAATGTATTTGGAAAAGCCTCATACCAGGAAAAAATGAGAGTTTTAGTGTTAAACATGGAGGAGGGTCGGTTATGTTCTGGGGATTCTTATTTGCATCTGGAATCTGTGCAGGTACAATGAAAACTATTACATTGAGAAAGATTTTTACAAGCGTCAGAAAGCCTGATCTCAGTCATGAATCTGTTAACTGCATGATAACAAAATTAAGAACAGCTAAAAATGGCTACAAGCATAACCATGGAATAATAAAACATATTGGGGTTCAGATGTGCAAGGATGCAATATTTATTAGTTAATTTTCTGGATAGAGATGTGACACAGGATATTTGCAATGGTTGAAATTAAAGACACAACAACTAACCAGTAAAAGGTTAGATAAGAATGTGCAAAAATATGTTTTATTTTTAGCAGGTTGCTTGTTTTTGTGTTTTGGTGTTGTTTAGGTTTAGATGATTATACTATACAACCTAAAGGGTGTGAATAACGCTTAAGCTGACAAATATAAGTCAAGAAAGTCCAGGTACTACTTAGCTTTGATTTAGATTGTATGAAGCTGATCTACAGATCTAAGAGTATAACTCAAAGACAAGAGATGGGAAGGCTTCTTTTCCCCTTTGTTATTTTGGCGCTCCACAAGTCTGTCATGATAAAACAAAGTCCTCTTTTGTAATTTTCTTTTTCATTCCAGGACTGCTTCATTAAAAGATTTATTAACCTATATTGGTTGACTTTAAAGGTTTTTAAAGGTTCGGTGGATGTAGCTGCGTGCGCTCCTTTAGCTGTTTGCTATTGAAACCTACTGAAGCCCTATGTCTATAACCCAGTGCAGTCTGTCTGCGATAAAAAGACAGACCGACTGACAGATTTATAGATAGATAGGTAAAATAAGGAGGTCGTAAATGTTACTGGGCCTGGAACAGAGAAAAGTCATTTTCAAGGTTATACAACGAGGAGAAGTTAAAGTTGTCGGAAGAAAGTACCATTCTTTTCTCTGCTACTGACTTTTGAGGTATATTATTAACTGTATTGTATGTAGTCAGTGATCTGTGGGAGGCTGAAATGAGATGAGGCTTTGCTTCATATCCTCTTTTAATTAAAACTATTAACTACCCCCATCTCACGCGCACAACACAGGCAGAGATGCATATTCACATGAGCAGCAGCTTTGCAAGGCTTCATAGATTTTGAATGGTAGACCCTGACTTAAAGAGACCACATCCAGCAGAGTCCCACTAAAAAAAAATGGAAAGCCACATAGTATTTACGGAGCAATATTCACACTGTAAAGCAGACTCAAATGCATGAACTCAGCCATGCGCAACCAGAAGTTGATGTGTTTGTTTTGTCATGGTAATCAGTTCCTCGGGGGGCTGGTTACTACAGCGGAAAATAAATCCTCGCTAGAACTGATGTTTCAAAAGTGCTCACACTGTTCAGGTCCTCCCTTTCACAATGTGCTTTTTACTTAATCCTTAGAGAAATACTTGCTGCTGCTCTCTAATGTAACTCCACACGGGATAAATCCAAAGACCCCCATGAGAGTCAAATGGACGACTGAGACTCCCATATCATGGAAGAATGGATTTGTGACTATATTTTTGCCATTCTTATAACTAATAAATGTAAATTATCAACTGTTTTTTTCCTCTAAATAACAGCTAACATATTTCCAAGGATCTACCGTACAAGTCTATATGTCAAAGGGAACAAAGTGAAACTGAATGACTAAATCTAAAAAAAAATGTTAGTTTCTATCAGCAATAGTGATCCCACATCCAGTCACATTCAGGAGCTTACCTTGTATCCCTGGTTGATGCCGTTGATGAACTGTTGTGGCGGAGGGTTCCACGTGAAGCGAATGGTTGTTGAATTAAGTGCAACAACTTCCACTTCCTGCGGAGGTGCCGTGGGAACTGAGCACAAACACACACAAACAGACGATGATAAAAAACAGTTTTACCACAAAGTGAGGAACTTTGGCCTGAGCGAAAAACTACAAAAATGTTCACTTTATAATCTCGGATTGCCTTTGAGCAGTACATTTGTTCAAAATGAAACGTGGACTAATTTCTTCAATTAAAAACACCTGCTCAATGAAAGAGTTAGCAGCTGAATGGCAAGCCTTCCCTTTTCTGAGTCTTACTATCTCATTTCTTAAAGTAATCACTCCTTATTTGCACTATTTTACCAAGCAGGCATTTTGCACATCTTTTAAACAGTGATAAATGACTAGTTTAGTTCATTAAAATTAAACTCCACACCATCTCCGTGCACAAATTCTTTCAAACTTCGAGATCAAGTTGTGTAAAAAAATAAACCCAGATAACCCTGATGACATGAAAGAGACGCATACAGAGCTGTGTATTTTAACTTTGTGCAAGAATTCTTGCATGTTTTATGATTTGATCATTTATTTCAAATGTACAGTATGTTCCTTGAGCACTCAAACTGTACGTGTTTTTATGACAGCAGGCTGCACTGCTTCTCATCTATTTCTCTGACTTATGTACTTTTTAAGGTTCAAACATGCAAGCGGTCATAATGAAAACAACAAAAGATCTTTGGTCAGAATATGATGATGACTTCAATCGCTTGTTCTACAGAGACAGCTGTTGGTGTGTGACAAGAACACAACAGAACCTGTTATTGGGGCCACAGCAGTAGATGTGTTAGGGGACCGAGTTCTGAACGTTTCTGCAGAGTCTGATCTCTTACTGTATCACATGAGATGAACTGAATACGCGACAGGAAACAATCTCAAAGGAATGAATGTTTCACACGGAGTTCTTTGGCGACAAGAGGTGTCTGCTGTGTTTCGCTGTGTTCTTCGTGTCACTTTTTGAATGTTAAAGCCAGAGGAAAGAAAGAGAGGAGTTCCAGTTAAACATATGCATGTCTGTGTGCGTCTGTGGGCATGTGTCAAGCTGATTACATAGAAACCAGTCCAGACTGATGTCCTAAAGCTGCAGAGTGATAACGCTGCTTTGCATTAAAAAAAAAAAAAAAACCTTTAGAGGCTCTGTTTGATTGGGAACGGCCAGATGACACACAAACATAGCCGTGCATATGGAAAGCACCAAGAAGAAATGAACCAGAACAAAATACGATAAAAAATGAATGGCACCAAAGGAGGGAGACAGAAGATTAATTGTTGTAAAACAAGTCCTATCTCTCCCTGTAAGGCTGACTGTGCAGTGGAGCATCTTCTAGACCCTCGCAGCTCACAGCTTCAGATAAAACCCAAAATATACCCTTCAGGGCAATCTTAGTGTGTGCTAACATAGCTTGTGGAAAAGGGAGAATAAAGAGAAATCATCAGAATTCAACACAAAGTTTAACATCTTTACAGAGAACAAGAAAATGTTCTATCTTTTAGACCACATTGTAATAATTAATGAGTCCCACTTCCTCTTCTATATATAAACCTATTCTTGTAGCGATGTCTGTGAGCTTTATGTGCATGGATGCCAGCGTGTGCTGTGTACTTCAGCTCGTTTTTATTAATGATAACATAGTGTTAGAGATAAAAGTCAACAGGGGACAGGTACATGTTTAAGGAGGATTTACCCCCCATAACCCCTGCAATCCTCATCTACATTTGTTCCTGTTGCGCCTATTTCATTTATTTTATGTCAGACAGAGCTGAAGGAGCGCTTCTCTGTGCAGCCCTGTTTATTATAATAAACACATGATTATCTGTCACATTATATATTTACAGACCAAAACAGAAAACCATCTCCATCAATTCCCCTCCAACCCGCAGCGCCTCAAACTGCTTGCTGGCCACATTAAAGATGTAGTGCAAGAGTTAGAGGCATCCCGGGGCGCCCTTAGGGTCTCTTCCCAGCTGAGTGAAGGTGCTTTGCCTGCAAGGATCCGCCTCAGGGGGAACTTTAACATAAATCTCAACTGCATCAATTTGCTCCTCTCCAAAGTAAATGTTGCCGGCGTTTTTGCAGGGGCTGCAGAGAGACCTCATGCAGCTGCTCGTAGCTGATCTCAAGTTGTGTGATCACCTGGAAAATCATTTCAAAACAACTAAATAAAAGCTACTTTGCTTTTATTTCTACACCCCTGCACGCACAGGGAGTTTGCTGTGTGGATTTTGTAAAAGTTGTGCGAGACTGCTCTGAAATGTGTGTTCATACTCCAAACTATATTCAGGTTCCGTTTCACGAAAAAGCAAATATTTGAGCCTCACCTCTTCCTGTCAAGTAGGAGCTGCAGTGCGCTTATTTAAAGCACTTCAATGAGAACATGAAGCTGTGCTCTCCTCATTCATTCTCCTATTAACGGCTTAGCAACTGCATCTCAATATAAATCACACGATCAGCTGAAAACACAGCCACTTCACCCAGAAAGTTCATCATGGAGGCATTAACTATCAATCTATCCATGAATTCTATTAAGCCCCCAGGATACCTTCAACTCGTGATTTCTCTAATATGCGTAGCAACATTTACAAATAATTTATACATAAATTGCATACATATATATTTTCACAATGTTGGATTGCTGAGGTTTGAGTGCAATTTGGATAAGAGCTTTGAGATTCACAACCCTGGAAAGGCTAAATAAATTATATTTATTTCCCACATTAAATAAAAATCTTTCAGTTATTTCTAGTAAATCCTGGAAAATATATTTAATAAGAATGTTGTGGAATTATTTGGAATTGGTTGGTTTCAAGCATTCTTAACCAAAAAAAAAACTTAAGAACACAAAATAAATATTTACCAATTCATAGAAATATCAAAATTCAGGTTAACTTGTTTGGAAAAATATAAATTAAAAAGTAAAAGAAGATACACTTCCATACATTTACATGTATATTCCTGGATCTATTAAAAGTTAAACTTGGAGGAGTGATATTAGAAAAAGCTTTGAATCAACTGTTGTTTTGGTGATCATAAAGCAAAAAGAGTGATGGACATGACTGACCTCCTTGCAGCGTGTACTCAGTGACAGGACTGCTGTAGACCCCCAAACCAGCTCCGGTGAAGGCTGCCACCTGGATCTGGTACTGAGTCCAGATGATGAGATCTTTCAGCAGACAGTAGTTTGTTTCCGGGCTGCTGATGTTCTTCTCCTGGTAGTCCCCCGGCAGGCCGGCCAGGCGATATCTGCAAAACAAATGAGCCAACTGGTATCCCTCAAAATACACAGAGGACATGAGGTGCATAATGAATGTTTTCTCACTCTGTTTCCACATTTCACCATTACTGCCTTTTGCTTTTTATAAGGCATTCACTAAACAAACTTTTTAAAAATTCCAACTCTTTCAAACACTTAGTCTAAATTGACTAAATAATAAAAAATGCTAAAGATTTGTGTGTATATTTGCTTTTACTGGTTTCTATTTTAAATGAACTACTAATGCAATAAATATAAAGTAAATAAATACGTAAATTGATTTTTAAGAGCAGATGAAATGTGGAACCCCTGTAGTGGACGGACACAGACAAAAAGTATCAAATAACAAATATATGACTAATATACTCAGAAGTTTGGCGAGTATGATGAGGTGTGAAAACAGTATATTCCATAATTTAATTTTCCCTTTTCCCTGGGATATTTTACATCTTTGAGAAGCGTAAAGACAAAGCTCAAGGCTTTACATTTATGTCAAATCTACGAAGGACTGATCTTTCTGAATGGAGCAACTACAAGGTCTTTGCTTTACTGTACAGGGTATAAATGTCAACTCAAAAGAATCTATGGCCCAACGAGTTTGATGGACGTAAATGGAGTAATAATAACCCCCCTGTCAGCGTTTTAACGCGTCACCCATTCACAGCCGAATATGTCGACACTTTTGAGTCAGCATTCCATCACTGTGTGCTCACATTAGACACATAAACAGATACAGTGATGACGGTGGATATCTGCAAAGGTGAGAAGATAATCCCTTTCTCCTCCTTCTCCACATGACATACTGAGAAAGGAGGAGGAGTATCTCAAATGATGAATGAAGTGAATTTCAAATTTTTTTTGTCTGACTTTTGAAGTGGAGGCAGAAAAAAGGAGGATAAAGAGCTGATGAGTTCTTCTGCAGTTGTATGCAAATCTGTGTGAGGCTGCTGATGACAGTTTGATTGCACACACAATTTCCTACTTCAGGTAGACATCAATAGGAAGGACAGCACACCAAGGGCAGTCAGAGAATCTGTAAAGAGCACCCGTCTGTGTGTGAAAGTATGCCATTCCGTTTTTTAGACAAAGAGCAGTTGTGGGAAAAAAATAACATAAAAATAAGAAGATGGACTTCGGGTTAGATTTGCAGCTCAGGATAAAATCATCCTTCTTTATCATCACTCAGCGTTAAATCTGTGTGCTTCTACCCTGCTGCAGAGGATTTCTGTTAACCTCACAGCATCATCACTAAAGTTCATCAACTCGGAAAAAAGCATTGAGATGATGCTTTTTCAGGGATCTGCTAAAAGGCAGAAAAAGATATTTGCTCGATTAAGAGCAATTATCTTTGTTACTAGGTAAGCTGACATCCTCTATGGTCAAGTAATGAGTTTTCTACAATCATAGGTTTACCTACAGTTTGGACAGACTTGCTTTTTTTCAGCCTGTCAATACATTTTTTAAAACACAATCAGCTCCAGATTAGTTATTTATTGAATAACATAAATGTACTCTAACTACTTTTTAAGAAAGTATTCATATAATCCTATTTGTTAGCTTTAAAAATACCTGTATTTAATACAAATGTATTTTCTATTTTATTATATTTGATGAAGCAATTAAAAAAAGTTTGAAAGTCAGCACTTACCTGAGTACATAACCTCGAAGGACCCCGTTCAGCTCTGGTTCTGGAGGAGGCTGCCACTGAACCATAATGGACTGGTTTGTGCGACCACTGGCAACAATGTTCTTTGGCGGTGCACTGGGGGCCTCCTCACGCAGCATCAATCTAGTAAACATGGCAAAGGATGCAAGAATAAAGACACACAGAGAGAAAATGTAACTGGGATTTATTTAACACCTCAAAGTGAAAACATCAGAGTTGCTGTAGTGAAGAATGAATGCAATAGATCTCAGTGTGCATTTAGTCCATGCAAACTACAGTGCTTTGTTTTGGATCGCCTGACAGCTTGGAAGTGTAAATCAAAATGTATTGTCTGCAAATAACTTTTAATATACTAGTTTACTCTAGAAAGTGGAACACAACTATCAGTATGTTTGGAATTCATTTTTTATCTAACAGAATTAACGTAATAAAACAAACATTTTTAATATTTTTTATCTCTATGACAGACTTCCTGTAGCTTCTTATGAGGGCGCCATAGCTCGGAAGGTTTTGGTGGGCTCTATCTCCTCTATGAACTTAAGGAGTAAACTGTATTCCTGTATTATATGTAGTTAATTCCAAAAATGCATGTTTATATTCTGAGATTCATCAGAAAAAGTTTAATTATGACTGTATCTTTACAAAGTGGAGAGCAGCATACATGAAAAAGCACAATAGAAGTCCAGTTGGTGGCCAAACTACACTTACAGAATAGAATAGAATAAAACTTTATTGATCCCTCAAAGGGGAAATTACCTTGTTACAACAGCTCTATTAAAGCAGGAAATAAATCATAAATAACTCGTGCTATTGATAAGAAGTTTTACAGTGAACAAAGAAAAAAATATTACAATCTAACAAACTGGTGCCCTATGACAGGCTGGTGCACTGTCCAAGATAAACCCCATCAACAGTAGCTTGGATAGGCTCCAGCAACCCCATTACCCTAAAGGGGATTAACTGAGTTTAGAAAATGGAAACAAACTGGTTTCACCAGATTCTTGTGTGGCCACTTAAAAATTGGGGAGCACACTTATTACCTCAATATAAAAAACTTTCTCAAGCGTGAGATTGTCCTGTTTTGGTAAATGCTGTAACCACAATTAGTTGTCTTCAACACTGTAAAGCTACTGTTGTCTTCTTCCAATCCACTCCTTTTCAAGCAAACAATCAAGTTCTACTTAACTTTAGTTAACAATCACTATATTTAATGAACCAAATTTGATTTTAGTGTGTCTTTGTTTGTTTTATTAATGCATGTCATTACTTCTGTGAGGAGTTTGATAAATCTGTGTGATTGTATTGACTGCAAATTACACCTGAAATAAACCAGATCAATCAATCAATCATTGCTGTGCTATCATGTGGTTGAGGTTTTTACTGGTTACTTGGTCCATCTCTTTAGTAGACTTTTATTCCAGCGTCTGTTCCCACAGTGAACAGAGTAAGGTGGTTGTTGCCCAAACTGGGAGTTATGAGTAAAATCTGGTGAAAAAAAAGCTAAAATATGTTTCTTCCCGGTGAATGTATGCATGAATGGAAAGCTAGTGTTGTGGTTAATCTCCTGGATTCTTCATTAGTGGGCTCTGTAATCATCATCAGAGGTCTCCAAACCTCCACAGATAGGAGGAACATTGGAGCTGCAATAAGCAGGGGGGTTTAAAGCCGAATCTGATCCATGGTATTTATGCAGTTTCCTGTTAACCCTCAACCCAATCACAATTCCCACATCAGGCATGTTATGCAGTGTGACAGGGAATATATAGTCAAATGACTGTGAGAACAATAGGAGCAAAGACCTTGTCTTTTTACTTCTAGCGAGACAGTGTGATCCCTTGCTCTTTTCACCCTCCCTTCATGTTTCCAAACCATCTCCTCATCTTTTTTTTGACATTTTGAACCAATCCTCCAGTTTTTACTCGCTATCTGCAAACTCTCACCTTTTATCCATTATGTCCTTTGGCCTCAATTATTTCATCCTTCAATCTCCTCCTCATCTTCTTCCCTGTTTCGTCTTCAACCCCCCTCCCTCCTCCCCTCCGAACCTGATTAAAGCTCTGGGTCTTCTTATGGCTGGTGGCGTGCGCTGGCTGAGCTGGTCAGCCCCCTGGCTTTGCTCTAAGCAGCTCAGCAAACGTAATCAGAGCCATAAGTGCTAATACACAAACACACACATTTCTCCCAGCTTAAGACAAACTGCTACATCCGATGGCCTTTTCCCTTCCGAGGATTATATCTGGAGATTTACATTACCTTCTCCGTCCAAAGCCCCCTCCCTTCTCCTCTGTGCCTCGTCTTTCCCTGAATGACTCTTTATAAGCTTTCCAACCATTAGCTGAGATATGACTCCTGAGTTTGTGTGTCTGAATTTGTATGTCTAGAAAGTGTGCACGTGCATCTCGAGGTGTGTTTGTGGGAGAGCACGTGTGTGAGAGCTATTAGCTAGAGACTTGCACAGGAGGATATGTAGCACAGGCCAATGGTTTTACAGCTTTGCTTTACTTCCATTAGGTTAGGCACCGTCAAACACTAGGTGTTGCAGGCACACACACACACACACACACACACACGGGGGCTAATGGGTCTTGTGTGAATAAGATTGGCATTAAGGTAGCTGTTTGGAAATGGGTTATATATAATCCTCCAGTGTGAAGCTGCTTTTGACTGTAATTGATGAAGCAGAGTGAGACACAGACAGGCAAACTTCCACTACACAAACACTCATCAGCGTTGGAGTGAACACACACACACCCATTCACTGTTTTTAAGAAAAAGCACACACTGAGGCTCCTGTATTTCTTACCATGAAAGAAAAAAAAGGTTTTCTTGCAGACCTTATATAAGTAAATATTTCATACAGCAATTTCAGCATGAGGACATCAACTTCATAAAGAAGATTAACTTTTTAAACCCCAAACAACCCACTTTCCAGAAACTTCACTTCCACTCAAACATCAACCCGCACTTAAATATGATCTGTAATCAAATAAAACTCTGTGGGAAATTTTGCGGTGTGACACATTTTCTTAGTCCCTGGTTATTTGGAAAAGGGGTCATTTCCTGTAGGAGATGCTCACATCCTGTGCTGTACTATGCTGGGGGAATTAAAAATATAATTTGTCATCCACTCATGCTAAATGCAAACTGGGATTCTTAAATCCACATAGATTGTGAGTCATGAGTTTTATATTGTGGTAGACAGGCTGTTCCGAGGCAGCAGCTTCAATGCAGCGGGAGGAAGTCAGGGCAAAGCAGACTAAATGTGCTCTGTGACTGAGTACAAGCAGGTGAACAGATGAGCTTATTTTTGTCTTGTTTGACATTTCAATTTTTGTCTTCTTTAAATGTGGCGCTGTTTTGCCAAAGGGTGAAAGATGCATAAATGGAGGAGGATGACACACTAAAGAGACTCTGTCAGGGAGGAAGAGACACTTTTAGCATAATCTCACAATGAATCAAAAGCAGCTCCAGAGAACATCTCCTACTGCATTTGGGTTTGTCATTTCAATAAATTTCATATTTCTGGAAACACTTCATTTTCAAAAAATCTACAAAGACTTCCAGCACTTGGAAGATATAAATACTTTTATGCAAAAACATAAAAAAGACATTAAAGTTGAGAATGGTGGGCTCGTGCCACTCTGCTTTCTCCCTTTCACTCAGCATCATTTTCCATCATCACTTTTTTGAGTGAAATGAAGGCTCTTCTCCCAAATCAATCATAGGACGTCAGTAACATCTGACGATTCACAAACTGGATATGTGAGCACTCCTGAAGAATCCATCAAATAGCTTGAAGTTTCGTGAAAAGTAAAGGCGCCATTCCTCAATAACTCCTAACTGAAACCCATCAAGTCCATAATGACCAGTTACCAGGGAACAGAACATGCATTAATGAATCATAACTTCATAAGTGTATGTGACGTGAGGTAAGGGATGTTCTCTATGAGTAATTATTCCTGATTGACCCTGAACCAGCCACGGAGTAGATCAGTCTACTTACACTTCATTCATTAATCATTACTTTATTATTAATTAATTCTTTTGGTGTGACCCAAATTAATGCAACACATCGGCGTGAGCTGCCTCGACGCTGCGGCTCATTACTTTACAGACTCTCATGGAGGAATCATTAGCATTGAGGACAGGTTTAGATTTAAAAAGGCTTTATGAAGCAAATGCAAGCTTTCCATCATGCTTTCCTTTAGCGCATCTTGGAGAAAGACTGAATCATGGGTGCTACTTATACTTGATCTTCACTTTTCACAAGATTAATCCTATATAAACATTTGTATCAAATTTAATACACTTATTTCTGAGACCCAAATCTTTTAAGTATGATCTAAACTTTCCTTAAACATTCATTGTGTTTGACTTGGTCCATGTTTTCTGCCCTGTAGTGGATTATCTTGGTCATTTCAAAATGGCTGCCTCCATGAAATCTCAATAACACTTTTGGCGGGAAAAAGTTTAGCTAATTAAAAAAAAAAATACAGTTTGAATAACTCATCTATTTAAATTTTTATTTTTAAATGACTATTTTTTGCATTGAAAGAATACAAAATATGTTAATACTTTGTTTTGTAATATAGTTACACCATATTAAAATGTGTGGATCAAATTTGAGACAGTCGCTATATAAGATGTTTTTTCCTGAACACTCATGTCAGTATTTGCACATCTTGCACACTTAAACTTAAACGTTGTTGTTTGCAAAAACTTACCAAATCAACTGAAGTAACAAGATTCATACTATCTATATCTCAACAAAAAACTGTATAGCATTTTTTATCATCAAAGGAAAAAAAATAAAATAAAACTCCATTGATTCTTTGAGGTAGAGGGCCTTATTGGGTTAAGGCGTCACTTTGAACTGGAAGAAAAAAAAAAAAAACACAGGTGGAAAAGGGCATAGCTTGTGCCTTTGGCTAAAGTGTGACCTGGTTGAAGAAACACTGATTCAGAATTGAATTACTGAGCAGCTGATCTTTATGTGCGTTTAGCGCTCTTTGGTCCTTCGGATTCTTTTGAATTTTACCATCCAATTAACTTCCACAATACAAATCATTTTGGCGGCATGGTAGTGATGCCAATCTGTTCACGTCTAGGAAAAAAAAGAGGCTGACCCGTTAACTTGTAGGTTAATTAAATATGTTTAATGAATAGTGGGGAAAAAAAGTAAAGTATTCATGTCATACTAAAACACCATTCAGCAGGTTGCTGCAGGTTCAAGGTAGATTCCTGACAGAAGAAAGTTCTCTATGCAAAATTCACAGAAGCGCTTTCTTCTTTTTGTGTCTTCTAGAGTGATACAGCTAGAGTTACAATTGCTCTAGACAAAAATGATCATAAAACTATGCGAAATAAAAAAAAAAAGACATTGAGCCTAGCTTAAATAAATAAAATGGATATCGAAGTAGATACGTATATGGCCATCTGGCATATTTTCTAAATCACAAAAAAAACTCCTTTTGAAATTACTTTTTTTCTGTCTGCTCCTGATTCACAATGATTTCAATTAAGAAATACTCAGATATTTCATTTTGAGCTTCATTTTCCTTATATATGTCCTCAATCATCAGAAAAATGCCACAGAAGCGTGTCATGAAAAGCAAAAACATAACTTTCCTCAGAGTGAGTCTTTTAGAGCTTGCAAACTTGATTGATTCATGTAAATGGTAAGGAAATACACCTCTATAAGGAGTTAAGACAAATGTGACTGTAGAATGGGATCTTTATTTTATTTAAATCACTATTTTCAAGATTTCTTCATGTTATTACAAGTTAAAGCCTTTACAGACTGATAAATATTGACTAATATATATTTAGAACATTCTGAAAGTCAGCTCTAGATTTCAAAGACCATTTTTATGCCACTTGTATATGGTCGTACTGCGTTAAGAAGAGAAACTTTTTTAACTATGATTAAAATAAAAAAAGCAGACAAAAGCTTTGGTGGTAATTTCCCTATGATGCTTTTGTGTATATAAGAAGTGAGAAGCACACGATATTTTCAGATTGAAGATTCAGAATCTTTTTATGACCCAGGTAGGCAAAGGGAATTGAGATTAATGCTTTTATTGTTATGAAACATGAAGATTAAGGTATAATCTGTTTTTCAGCTGCTAATGCTCTTGTGCTAAAGATGATAACAGTCTGCCTGACAAAGTCTGCAAAGAAATAACATTTTTAGACAATGCCACTCAAAGTATTCATAGGAATTTGCATGAAATAATGTTTTTAAATGGTTTCTTTACCGTTTCATGGACACCTTATATAGGCCACCTGTTGCTGTAGAAAAGCTCTGATCAGGAAAAATCAGCAAACTGGGGTAAATTTTAATGATAGGATTTTTAGAATCAACCAACCAAACATACACTTTATTTTTTGACTTTACACATTTACTTTACTGTGACTACTTTTATGCATATAGAAGTTTTTTCTGAGGGTTTAAGGGACCAACAACACTCTGCACATTTTAGTGGAAAACTGTGTAACTGAGGTTCCTCTGGGCTGTGCTTTGTGCCCACACGTGTCCATTCTGTTAATACATGATTGCATCGTCCTTCACGATATTCAGACTGTTGTGAAGTTTCCTCAAAACCAAGACAACAATGGGGGATCCTACAGAAAGAAGTTGGTGATGCTGGAGTATGAGCAAATATGATAAAGAAGTTGAGGATCATAACCCACCCAAGCCTCAACAACCACAAGAAGGAGGCGGAGCAAATCAAACTCTAGTCAATTAATTAAAAATGCCTAGCACTGACACTCCACCTAAGGGTGTGACATGGCCTTCATAACCCTAACCCAACCAGAAGAGATCTGCTCCAATCAGCCGTTTCTTCAACCACACAGATCTAAAGTGACCCCCCAGTACATGCATGACATCAAGTCACAGTCTTGTAGAATTGTTGCATTAAATTTTCTTTCTCATTTGCACTTATTTGATATTTTATGCTGCCTAACTCTCATTGTGTATTTGGGGCACGTTTTGGCATCTGTGTGTGTGCACAATCCTAAGCTCCAAACGAAAAGGAAAGTGTGTGTGTGGCTAATGTATGACAGCAATGCAGAAGAGAAGACGTATCCATCTGCTCTCATTCACTGACTGGTGATGACTTGTCTGTCTGCCAATCTCTAATTTACAGAGGATCAATTCAATCTATTCTCCAGAGCCTTTAACAACAAACGCTGGACAGCAAGCTGGGCAGCAAAATGACAGTTCCAAACAACGTCTGCTAAAGTAGGAAAAGACAAAGCAGATGAGTTTTGACAAACAACAAACAGAGGACAATTGATATGCAATATTTTAGGGTTTTAGAGCATTGAAAAATATGAAAAACAGGAAAAAATTAATTAAAAAAATAATTAGGTGTGTGATAACAGCATTACCAGTTACTCCTCTATCTATTGAATTTGGCAGAGCTATAACTGGTGTCTGTGCGCGGTCCGTCTCTTAGAGAGACAAAACTCTGCTTGACTGTATACCTGCTCCATAATGCACCAGCACATCTGCTCTGTGACAAGTGACTGCTGGAGTTTTGTGTGTGTTTATACTCAAGGCAAAACTGTTGAGAGGTGTGCACCACCTCTTTCTAACCCTCTTTTATTCTCTGCTGTTCCATCAGGGCCGTTACGGCATTATAATTACCCCCATTAGGGTTTTCCCCTGGGACACGCACGCACACTCGAAAGTGCACGCACACATGTGCGCAAAACATCTGCACGGCAATCTTTCTCCTTTTCAGGTAGAATTACAGCCGCTCATTCACCACCACTCAAATGAGCATGCAGATGAGCAGGTAAATTCACTTTTGTAGCTTAGTTTTAGGTACGCAGGATAAACAGAGTGCTCAGGAGTCAAACTCATACAAATGCAGACTGTTAATGCGTGAATCTAAAGGATTTTAAAGTATAGTTTTGAAGAAGGACACTTGTAAACAAAAGGATCATTCTTTTATCCTCAGTTTGTTTCAAGTAACTGATTGTGTTTAACAAGGTGCCACACACTCCATCATCCACTTTAATGTAGAGACTCTTTTACTAATCAGTCATTTCAAATGCCTTCACGTTCTAAACTCACAGTTGAGACAGTAGACGCAAAAATGAAATGCATAATAAGTGCACATTTAAAGATGGCAAAAATGTAGGTGGTGTTAAAGAACTTGTTTGGAGTGTTTCTGTGAATGAGAATCTCTCGCTCTTACCTCTGCGTTTCAGCGCTGTACTGACCCCTGCCAACTTGATTGACAGCACAGAGCCTGAATTGGTAGGTTCTGGCAGGCGTGAGCCCGCCGACGGATACCTCGGTCACTGAAGGGTCAACCTCAGATAAGTAAACTTTCCATGGAGAATCTAGACGCAGAAGACGAGTGTTAGAGGCCAATCGTATTTGGCTCAGACAGCAGAAAAGACAGATGCAGGGACACTTAAGACCAGAAGAAAAGAGGGACGTGCTGTAGAATGCAGCAAAAAGCAGGTTTGCGGAGAAGAGGGGGATTAGTTAAGAGGCGCAGATGCTGCTGTATATTGTCTCCAGCTTGTTCCCAGCTTATCTTTCCGTCAAAATGCTGAACATAACACGGACAGATGCACTATTATCCCTATTATCGCACCAGCCACATGTGTATGTGTGTAAGCTCCGTTTATTAGAAGCGCTGCCTGACATGAAAATACCTTACACCGATAGTGGCACATTCTATCAAAAAATACAAATCCAAAAAAAAAAAATCTCATTTGTGCAAAAACACCCAGACCATTTCTCGCTCTGTGGATTCAGGCTTCACTGAAATCGACCAGTCAATTAGGTTCCCTGCATCCCTTATCTTTTTCTCTTCAAGACTCAAAGTTATTAGCACATTTTCTCATTCCCCTCCCACGACAATACATCAACTTAATCATAATTTTGGTTTGCATTTGTAGTTTTAGCAGGACTGCTCCTTAGGTTGTCTACAAACACATAAAAAGAGAAATTCCTCCTTATCAAGATGAAAATATTGGTTCATTAGTCTTGCTGCTTCATTCATGTGCCCAGCGCCTGACTGTAGAGCCCACTATACCATCCCCTGCAGTCATCTCCCTCCCATCTGTTTGTCCTGTCATTCTTCCCCCTCCCCGTCTCTCCTGCTCCCTTTCTTATTTGACAGAGTGCCAGCCTGCTGTTTAAACATCTGTGGTGGAGAGAAGCCGTGGCTCGAAAGAGAATGAGAGATGGGCTAAAGGAGGGAAGGAAAGGAGGAGTTTATTCATAAGGATCCCATGCTTTTACGCTGCAGTGCTATTCACCATATGCCTGTCTCTTGTGAATGAGTGCATGTCAGTGGCTGGTAGACAGCAAGTGAACAGCTGTTTGCATCTGAGAAACTGTAACCTTTGGTGGACACACACAGACACTGATACGCACTGTTCTCAGAGAGCTCCAACACGTAGTACAGGAGGGGGGAGTTCCCGTCGAAGGGGCGCAGCCAGGACAGGAGGACGGAGCGGGAGTCGGAATCGTTCAGACGAGCCGTCAGGGAGCGAGGGGAATGTGGCAGCTCGCTGAGGAAAACAAACATAGAGAAATATGAAAAGCCCTTTTATCCTGAGAGGTACTTTTGTTTATTTAGCACACTTTTTAAGGTTTATGAGGCAAATTTTAAGAAAGATTCCAATGCAAACAGTCTGACTGTTCATCAATGACTGAAGCTAAATTGACCCAAGGAAGCAAGATGACTTTGTTTACAACTTGAAACATTTGTGTTAAAGACTCACTCCACTGAAAATCATGTTTTTTTGGACATATTCTTGTGGGCGTGGTGTAGAGGTTGACCTCTCAAGCGGTTGACCTCTGATCAGAAGATTGCAGGTTCGATTCCTGCCCTGCCTGCATACGTCAACGTGTCTTTGGAAAAGACACATTTATCCTGGTGGTTTTCCCGCTTTTGGCCTTTCAAGTATAGTATTCCCCCCCTTAATCGTGAGGGTTAGGGACCGGAGACATCTATGAATACGGAGAACCTCATGTCCCCGTCTCACCCCCAACCCCTGTAGCCGATAAATGTTTGTTACCAATCCATATTCCTCAACCATTCTGATCATGATGTAAAACATTTACTAAAGAAAATATTGCTCAGTTTTTTTTTTTTTTTAATTCAGAAGAAAAGACTGTACAGATTTTATGACGCAAATGAGTAGTGTCATTCTGTGCCTTACAACCAGGAGCGCATGCTACCTCCTTCATCAACTATAGTGCGAGAGGCCATCTTCTTCTCCTCTGGGAGCAGAAATACACCTCTGCACCACAGCACCTCCTTTGGACGCAAACGTTTCATAAACGCGTCTTGAGTGGTGGGATTTTTTGTAACGAACTGGAATACGTGAAAAAATGAATAAAGAAATGTGAATAAGCAGGGGGAACAACAATCCCTGTCTTAAGCTCTCAGCAACAGGAAGGGGGGGGTTGCTCTGTGTCAATAGTCCCGCCGACAACTCGAAGGCAAATTTCTAACCAACTCTGCAGAAACTCTCCTTGAAAACGAGTAAATTTTGGTTTAAAACCGCATAATCTTACTTAAAAGATAACTGGGAAAGAGATCTAAAGATGGAGTGGGACTTTAAGAGAGTAAATACAGGCAGAATAACACAACTGCTAAAATCATGATCTTTACCTAATAATCAAAATCGCTCTGAGACTCATAAAAATAAATAAACATTTTTACCCAGGGTTCCAGAGGAGATTCTTACGACAGACAGTGAAGAATACCATTACATTAAGCCTGTAGTACTGACTGGTCATGGATTTAAGTTTGATGTTCTCCAAATAAATAAATGTCCAGAATTTTCTATTTTTGCTCCAAAAATATTTGAATAATTTGTCCAATATCTTGTTATAGCCACCGATGTATGAAATATTTTTTTGTTCAAATGATGCAAACACTATATTTGTGTGTTTAGAAAGTACAGACATGAAAGAATTTTTTAATGTTATCTCAAGTAAAGTGACAAAGAGATTAGAGGAAGATTTTTTTCAATGATAATTTCTCTTGTCTTTTTAATGTACATTTTTACAAGCCCATCTAAACTGAGACCTCATTCCAAAAAATATAGCCTGCTATAAATACGTTTGTAACAGTACGCAGTGATTAATAACCATACTATCATTATTGTCTATACCTTTGCGAGGAGTTGAAGATGTGCAGCTAGAATAATGCTGACTGTGACTCACTGCTTATCTCTGAGCTCCGATCTAGAATCCCTTTTCTTTTGGGTAATATTTCTGATACATGGCTTTCTCTTGTAGATTTTTATTCTTTATGGGCTCAGCTTTAAATCAAATACATCTCACAGGGGCAAATAAAAATACATTCTACCAGCATTACTGCACAATAATCCTGCAGAAAAACTGTTGCACGGGCTTGAAAACAGCAAAGAAAGGAGCACGTGTTCTTTTGTTCGAAGACTAAAAGTGTTGGGGAAAAAACAGCAGGATCCAAGACATTTAGGCAAGACATAAAAGAACCAAATAAATATATTAACAGTGAAACTGTGATCAAAGTGTGATAAATGAGACGATCCCTTCTGCCCAGACTGGCTACATCTTATATTTATAACCTTATTAATTATTTCTAAGCAAACACAGATGTGTGAATATGCTGTCCAACAGCTCTGCTCTGACAGCATTCACACTTATTTTTATAATATACAAACAAGCAGGCTTAAGGGTGTTTTACCTTGTTTCTGTGTAATTAAAGTTAGAAATTTGAAGTTAGAAATTTGGTACATTTTAAGTTTTGTTCACACTGCCCTCAGCAATGCGTGTTCAAGTGACCATTTCCAATGAAAAGTCTATGTAAATGTGTGTATATGCGCGTTCCTGGCTTCTGGAATCAAAAGTCTCGTATTCACAAGTCACTAAGCAAATTTTGGGCTCTATGAAACACAAAAAAGTTTTTGACACCAAAGTTGAAAAGTTAAACCAATTAAAATTTGACCAATCAGGGACTCGGATTGGTTGTGACGTATGGATGGTGTCTTTAATTCATGGCAACGCCAACCGTTTGAACATTCATCAAAGAGAAAAAAATAATATTTGTCATTTGTGCCCGACTGTAATTATATAACACCAAGTCTTATATATAAAAATAAGACTGTGAAAGGAACAGCCTAGTGCACCACTTCAACATGTCACATCAAGCCTCCTGCAACTGCAGTATTGGGAAGCGAGAGTTTAGTGAGAACATCATAAGCCAAATGTCCGTTCTTGAACACGATACACGCCCAGTGTGAACGTAGCTAAAAGGTACACTCCAATTTTACATTTTTCTATTGTAAAATTGTTCTCAAGTGTTTATGATTATGTAATTTTCAATCAAAATCAAAAACCTGTTTAGTTTTTAAGACATATTTTCAAAAGTGCAGCAGGAGCTCATTAGAAATTTCCCTCGAGCAGGCGGGATTATTGGCGCAGAAGTTAGCTTTAGCTTATTTCCCATCAGCCCTTTGCTCATAACCCCAAGCTGACATAAAAAAAAAAGATGATCAATATCAGAGCTGTCCAGCCATACAGTTTTAAGCAAGATGGCCGTCTTGATGGCAAATAAAAATCGTTCCTCATCCATCACAATTTGAATAAAGAAACACTAGTCTTAATGTTTTTATATATGTCCTGCATCATGAGAAAAATGCTTCAAGAACATGATAAAAAACACCAAAAGCACAATTTTCTTCAGAATGGGTTTGTTAGGGACAAGAGCTACAGATGGTTGGCACTGAAATAACAAAGAGAAACAGAAGCATATCAAGACAGTTTTGAAACCAAATTCCTTCTGTTTTTCCATGGTTGACAAGACGATATTAATTGACAGTTGAGCTTAGAAATTGTTAGACCAACTATCTTCCCTGCAAAACACAAGAGCAAGCTCTCCTGCAGACACATGAATGGGTCTTGTGGGAGTTGAACCAATAACCTGCTGGTAATTAGTCTGCCTCCACAGCCGCCAGCGTCTTTTAGCCTCCGTGACCCACTGATACCGAGCTAACGAGAATGTCAGTCACAGACACGAACACAGGAAAACACACAGATACAGACACACTCATGCCGAGCTTTGGACAGAAATCCCTTCATTCTCCTCCCCCCCGC